>NC_056750.1:135051336-135298836 GCF_019279795.1 Protopterus annectens
TTTTACGGGTCCTTGTCCTTTGGATATCCAAAGTGATTTGTTTATGGTCAGATCCAACCAGTGAGGGGTTGACCTCCGGTGTGGAACACCGGTCGCCCATGTTGGTGATGACCAGGTCCAATATGTTGTCACCTCTGGTGGGAATATTGACCAGATGGCCCAGGGCAATTGAGTTTATAAATTCTAGGAAATGTTGGGCAAGGGAGTTAGTACTTGAGTACTTCTCCCAGTTGATGTTAGGGTAATTGAAATCACCCAATATTAGGGTGTTTGGTAGGACTTTTATGTTTCCCAGTGTTTCCAAAAATGCGGAATGGGGGTCCTGGGGCATGGTGGGTGATCTGTAGCAAGCTACAATTTGAATTGCAGTTTTGCCCATTGTTAGTTGCATGTGGATGATCTCTGAAGCATCATGCTGTGCCACTAACCTTGAGGTGTGGGTATCCTTGATGAATATGGATACGCACCCACATTTTGTATTTCGGTCCGGGTTCTGTGGACGAAATGTATGGTATGAGTTGTAGCCTTGTAGTGCTGGGGTACTCTCTGGAGCCTTAAACCAGGTTTCTGTTACTGCACATATATTGATTTTCTCCATACTGAGGAGTGCCTTGAGTGCATGCATTGTGAGGTTTGAACTTCTGGCACTGAGTAGCATTACCCTCAGTTTTTTTGTTACTTGTGCTATTAACGGTGGTGGGGTTGTCTTTTAACCTTGCCTAAAAAAAGGCACTATGGGGGTGGCAAGAGCCTTGGCCAGTATTCGAAAGCCTAAGGGTGACAGGTGCAAGCCATTTCTAGTGAAGCAGCCTGGTTTGTCGAGCACGTCATCCCAGGCAGACAGACACTGGATCCCCTTTGAATGACACCAGAAACTTAGCCAATTGTTGAAATTGATAATTTTTTCTTTATACTGTGATATCATTCTTGGTGAGGGCAGGATGTTACTCAGGGTCAGGGTCATACCAGCCTGGGCTACATGATCAGAGAGCTCTTCCATGTCTCTTTTCACGTAGTCCAGGGAGGTATGGCTCAGGTCATTCACACCAACATGGACAATGACAGAGTTGTATTTGTACTTGTTTTGGAGTGACCCGAGTGCTTGCGTTATGTGGCAGATCCTGGCACCCGACAGGCAGCTAACAGTATCCTTCTCCTTATTCAGCCTAGTGAGTGGGATGTCAGTGTGCCTGACTATAGAGTCAACTATTACTACTATGTTGGATATGTTATTTTGCCTTAAGGTCTGTGATTGCATGGCACACTGGTTTTGTGAAGTATGTGTTTCATGGTTTGCGTTTGGGGGTGGAGGTTGCTTGGATGTCTGCTTTGGAGGTCTCTGTTGCTTTTGCAGATTTTTATTTAGAGCCTCCAAGTATGTTTTCATGTATTTATGTGTGTTTTTTACCGGTGCTGGTTTAATGGGTCTATGTGAGACTGGTGGTGTGATGCAAGTATTTCCCTTCTCCTCTTGACTTTCTGATCCAGTCTTGGGTTGAGAGCACTTAGCCTCCAGTTTGGCTGTATAATTGCATCTCTCACATGTATTAGTGTTTGGTGGTAGGAGGAGAGGGTTGTCTGTGTACATGAGGCAGTTGTAACATTGCCTCAAAATGCCCAAATTCTCCAGTTGGACTGGAGAGTACACCTGAAACTGCCCTTTGGACATGTCTGGATAGGTACAGTGATGTACCTGTGAAGTTGGATGGTATCTCTAGAGCTAGGGCCGATTTTGCTAGTGCTGCTCTCCATGGCTTTTTAGGGGACTCTTCTACTTCTCTTTCCCCCTCCCAAGTTTCCTCTTCAGCTTTGGCACTCTTCCAAATGTTAAGAATACTGCAGCAGTGAATGTAAGGCCATAGTACAGTTGTGTAAAATCTTATCATAATGGTAAATTTCCTTGCCTTCACTGCTGCAATATTCGCTCCCTGCCTCTCTCCATCCCCCAACTCCTTTGCCTTCCCGAATGTACACGAAACCTCTTGGGTTCCTTGGACTGGTGTTCCTACTGGGGCAATCCATTCTGTTTATGGTAGGCCTGAATATCACCTTTATGCCCTATGCTATGCAAGGAGCATTTGGGTGACATTCGGCATACCTTTTAAAATCAACAAGCAGTCTTTGATAGACTGGCGAGTCGGGCTTCAGCAGCAGAGAATCCCATTTGTTAAAAATACTGCAGCAATGAACAAGGACATCTACCATTATGGTAAGATTTTACACAACTGTACTATTTCTCCTCCTCTGATCCAAAGTCCAAAGGAGAAGGAATTTGAGTAGAATAAGGCAGGGAATCATTATCAGAATCTGACTCATCCTCAGAAGAATCCTGTTCTCTAGGCCTTTTAAGTGGAGTAGAGGACCAAGGAGGAGTAGGAACTGAAACCCCCTGAGGAGGTTTTAAGGACATTAAAGCAGTAAATAGCTGCTGAGTGAAGACCCGACACTCACTTTGGGGATCCCTAACAGCAAAAAAAAAAAAAAAAAAACGTTTAATTTTTAATTTCTTTTTTAAGAGAACATCCTTCCAAAAAACTGAGAAGGTTCAGACCCAGGACAGCAGTCGAGAACCTTAGTAGAAACTTCTTCCCCAACTAAAGAATGATGAACTCCCCTAGATCCCTCAGAAAAAGTTAACAGTGGTTCCCCCTGAACACAAGGTTGAACTCCTGTAAAACCTCTTTGCACGTGTTGCCAGCTGGACCCTCACCATCATCCGACACAGTCGGAGAAGAAAAATCCAACAACACAGCCAGCCAAGCCTCCAGGTTTGCAATGACCTCAGGCTAAATACCTAGCCGAGGCTGGACAGCAGAAGATTCCAGTCATATGTTTTCACCTTCTTCTTCCCTAATGGCTGACCCTCAGAGTGGGAGATTCCATCCATTGCATCTTTAGTGAGAAGCTTAAGATGCTGGTTCTCAAGATACAAGGAAAGGGAAGAAAGCCTACTGCAAAGGGTTTTTGGAATGAATGCCTGAAAAATACAACAAGACTTATGGACATGAGAAGCTCCTAAGCAAAAAAAAGTCATTTATTGTGGTGGTCTTTATGGGGAATCTGTCTCTCACACTGGTATTTACCCTTCCTGGAGGAGATTAACCTCAAAGAGCACTAAAAAACAAGAAACAAAATCCCCAATAGGGCACTAAACTGCACTGCAAAGAAGTCAGCAAGTACGCATAGGTAGTCACTGGAGAATGAAAATGCTTTCAACTGGCAGAAACTGTAAACAGACTGTCAGTGAAAGGATATGTTCAGAACTGGTGGCAAAGAAGTTCTTTTTATGGTAGGCCTGCACATCACCTTTATGCCCTATCCTACACAAGAAGCATTCGGGTGACATTTGGCGTACCTTTTAAACAACAGGTCGTCTTTGGTAGACTAGATGGATGTTCAAGCTTCTGCAGCAGGGAATCCCCATATCTGAGGAGGCAGAGAGGCCAACATATGGTCTGTCTGGATTCTACACCCCAGAAAGACGTGGCCTTGTGAAGGAGTGAGGAAGGACTTTAGAAAGTTTATAGTAAAACCCAGTTTTTCCCAGAAGAGAAATTGTGAAATGAAGATTCTGAAGCAAGACCACTGGTAAAGGAGCCTGAAGCAGGAGATTGTCCAGATATGGAAAAATCTGTATACCCTTGAGTCTACAAATATAAACACAGGAGCTAAGCATTTTGTAAAAACTCTTGGGGCCATAGATAGACTAAAGGGCAAAGCACAAAACTGAAAATATGAGGAAGCAACAGAAGAAAAATAAATTTCCTGTAAAGAGGATGAATTGGGATATGCAGATAGGCATTCTTGATGTCCAGAAAAACCATAAAGGGTGGGAAAGAATGAGAGGAAACAGGGTATTTAAGGAAAGCATGTGAAAGATGTGAAACTTTAAGAAAGTGTTTAGATAGGAAAGATCCAGAATGGGTCGCCAACGGCCATCTTTTCTGGGGACTAGAAACACCGTTGAATAGAACTCTTTTCCCATCTGGGAGAAAGGTACTTCCTGAATGGTCCCTTGGGATATTAGGGCTTGGAGTACCTGTAGAAAGAACACCAACTGATCCCTTGATGATTGAGGAATGCCCCTGAATGAAGGAAGATTTTTTACAAACCAAAAAATAGCCCTTGTGGATGATCGAAATGATGCAAGAATCTTGAGTAATCCACACCCAAGCTGGAAGAGAGAGGGAAAGATGTAAAGAAAGGGGTGTTTGACTGCAAAAAGGTTGGTAGTCCCAGACTACCTGGCTTATTCTAAAAGGGCCATTTCTGAACTAGAGAAGAAGTGGATGGTTTGGAGGTGTAAGACTTTTTTTGCACTCCTCATCCCATTGGAAGAAGATGTCCTAGTTTATTTCCTAAAAAAAAGAAGTTTTAGAATTATAATTATTTTTAAATTTAGGGACTGAGGACACAAAAATGTGTTTAAGGTCTTGAAGTTCCTTACCATTCTCTTGTAAGGACTTAAGAAGTTCTGCAGCTGCAGACCCAAACAAAGCCTGATTATCTAAAGGGGAGTCCATAGATTTAGCCTTGATGTCATCTGGCAGATGCTGAAGCCTTAACCAAGGGTATCTTTTAAACACAGGACCAGATCCAGTAGCTTTGGCAGATGTTTCAGCTGCATCACAGCTGCATTTGATGGAATGATGCGTCTCTTGTGAAGAAGAACCCACAACAGAGGCAAGCTGTGACAATCTCTTAATCTGGAAGATCAGAAATAAACTGAGTGGCCTGAGAAAGGAGGGCTAAGGCATATTTGGTCATGTGTGTTTGATAATTTACAGCCCTGATAACAAGGGTGGAAGAAGTATAAACATTCTGACCAACCTTTCCATAATCTTACTCTCAATCAGAAGGCAATAAAGATGTGGATGACAAAAGCTTGGAAGGTTTATCAGCAGCCACTGAAACAGTTGCTGGACCTGATGATAGACATATGAAAAGAAACTTGCAGTCTTCTGGCACCTTATAAAATCTGTCTGGTATCTTAGGAGCAGGAGTTTGAGAATATGGAAACTTAGATGCAGCAGAAAAAAGCATACAAAAAGGCTGGTAATACAGGAGGCACTGGCGAAGGAGATGGGAAATCCATCTGTAGCAAATCATATCTTTTTTGTACCTCAGAAACCTGAGAGCAATTCCATTAAAAAAAATTCTCTCATCCTGACAATAGTCTCAACAAAGGTGATATCCTCACCTGGAGAGTCTTTATCACTGGATTCTTCCTCTAGAGAAGCATATCCCAACGGAGAGAAAATCTGTGCTGAATAACTAATGATTCTTACCCTCAAGCATCCTCCTTCTCCTCTGAAGAAGAAGAATCCTCCATTCTAACTCTTTTCTGAGGAGAGGAAGAAAAGGAAGGATTAGGAAAAGATACACCTGAAGGCTGGCTGCTAAAGGGCCATAAAAGTATTGAAACCCCCCTGTGAATAAGCCTTCCAATTAGCTGAGTGTTCCTGAGGAGAAAAACGAACATGCTCAGTTTTTTGTTTCTTTTTAATTGGGACATCAATTCTGTGGAAGGAACAAGAACCCAGTGCTGGCCTATACTCTATAATGGTAGTAGGAACTTCATCTCTAACCAGGATCTGAGGTATACCTAAGGGGCTTTCAGAAACCACGAACTTAGGCTCCCCCTGTGCATCTGACACAGACAGCTGCAACCCCCCCCCCCCAAGTATGTGCTCCTTGCAGGATCCTTTGCAGCCTCCGCTGCGGTTCCTGTGGAAGAATATCCCTCACCATCTGAATGATTCTCTGGGGTGACATCGGCCTCAAGAGGAATGGCCGGAATAGGAGGAGTAGCAGAAACTTCAAGCCTAGATTTCTTGGCTTTTTTCAAAGCAGGCTCACCTGAAGGCCCCAATGCTCCCTCCATAACATTGCATGCTAAATGCTTAAGCCATTGATTCTCTAAATATAAAGTGACTGAAGCAAGACAGCTGTGAGGGGTATAAGGGACAAAAGCTTTGCAAATGGGACAAGAGGTATGGTTGTGATTGGGGTCTAAGAAAAATGGACACAAATCGTTGGAATCTTTATGTGGAATTTGACTTCCACACTGACATTTGCTTTTCCAAGATGATATATAACCTCAAAAGAAAACAGTAGCCAAAGAAAGGAAAAAAGAAAAAACCCAAAGGGGCACTTTTCCGTCTGGAATCTGCGACAACTCACTAGCATACAAACAACTGAAGACGGTGTTCGGACTGGTGGTAGAAAAGTTCTGAGGATGGTGCATGTCGATGTCACTTTTATGGCTGACACTGCGTTATGGCCTACATGCAACGTTGCATGTACCTTACAGTAGCTACAGACTTTTCTATATTGGCCGGACGTTCAGGACAGCCTGCGGCAGACTCCCTCATGTTAGGAATACTCCAACATATGAACAGAAGGACATTGGTAACTACTTTTTATTTTTTTGTTATTTTATTTTATTTATTATTTATTACTTGACATTTTTTTACCGGGAAAGTCCAAATGGGCCAAAAAGAGTCAATTTTCAGCAGAGGCCCAAAGAGAAAAACTACACAATCACAATCTTTCAAAAATCAATTACAGATATTTTAAATCACAAAGTATCATGTAACTCTACAAAACACAGAAGTGAAAAAACGTTGTAATGAGAAACACATAGAACATATATTTCATAGTAGAGTGCAATAACAATCAACAACATGAGCTGGAGAAAATATGTGAGGAAAAACTCACTAGTCACACTGTTTGTTACACAGATTAGTATGCAATAAATGAGACCGGAGACAATTCTAATAAGATATTTAAAAGAAATATTACAGATTACATGACTAGAGATAGTAAGGGGAAACTGACTGATGTCTTGGTATGAGAGAGGGTGCTCCTATTAGGGTTATAGGAGGAAGTAAGGATAGAGAGAAAAGGAGATTATAAGACGAGTGCGGGGTATGGTGTCTTCAGGTAGCTTAGGTGAGTAGGGGGTAAACAGAAAGAGAAAAGTGTAGAGGAAAGGTCTGAAGAGGTAAAGTGGATATGGTAAGGTAGTAGAAAAAAAACAAAAGAAAGGAGAGGAACAGGAGGTTGGAGATGGTTGTGAGGTGTGACTGAGGTTGAAGGCGGGTGAGTGAAGTATAGTGAGTAAGTTCAGCCAGGACTGGCGCATGAGCAGGCTCCGGTTTTGTAAAGTATTCTTTTAGGGAGCATTTAAAGGTGGGTAGGTTAGAAATAGTTCTGGTGGTTAGAGGTAGGGAGTTACATTTTTTTGCTATTGAACGCCAGTATAGGCTTTGTCCAGGGGATTTATTTGGTTTATTTATGGTGACAAGTTGTTTGCCTTCTGATCTTAGAATTCCAATTTATTATGTTTATTTATGTTGATTTACCAGTGAAAGACATTTTTAATAACTAGAAAGAGCCCTCAGTCTAGACTGTGCCATTAGTTTATACTTTGCAGCAGTGTGCCCAAGATTCTTTCATGCGGTTTCCAGAGCATTATTAAATACATCATCATCAGCCCCCTTTTTTCCCAATTTTTTCTACATGTGGTTCGGGTATCGTGTTAACTGTCTCCAACTCTCTCAATTCAGTGGGTCTATATTATATACTCGAACAGATTTTTCTTTGAACATATAATCATCGACACCTAAATTTAGCATGAACGCTCTAAAAAGCGAATGGCCACGTCTGCAAATTTTTTTCCTCAGGAAAAAATTCACGAGACCATACACAAAAAACAGAAACTTCAGAAACCCTAAACAAGGGGAGGCTTTGCCCTCCACACACCTCTCATAACTAAATATACCATCTCTGAGATCACTTTACATTGGGGAAAAGAGAAATTCCCAATAACGGCCAACTGAATTTTTTCCAGAGGAAATAATTTGCGGATGTGGCCATTCTCACTTTAGAACGTTCGCTCTTTACATGTCAATCATTGTATGTTCGAAGAAAAGTCTCTTCGAACATATAATATAGACCCAAATCAGTGCCACACCCCTGCCTTCTTCAACACTTATGACTGACTGTCACAGATCTTCTTTCACACAATCACACAAGTACTATTAAATACAATTAAATTAAAATTATTTAAAATTATTAAACAGTAATATTATTATTATTTAAACATTATGAAATGCAATATCAACTTCTCATATATGTTTTTGATTTGTGTCCCATGTCTGATAATTAATTCAGTTTAAACAGGATAGGTATCAGGTCCATTTGTGAACCGATCTGCTAGAAAAGAAAGATTTTCCAAATGTTTCAAACTCCAGGCTTGACACATCTTGGGGGGGGGGGGGGGGTGCTATTTCTTTCTCCATGATATGACAACCATAAAAATTAACTATACTTCACGAGGTTAAACTTTCCCCCCATTAAGGTGTGGTTGGGAAAGCTTCCATTACATAAAAGAAAAATGAGTGTTATTCAAATACAGTTATCATATATACATGGATCAAGGACGTTTGATCAAAAGATCAAACGTCCGAATCCATAACCACTTGAACACTTTAACGAAAGCACTTTCATCGAAAAAGCACTTTTGTTAAAGCGTGTTAATAAAAAAAAGAAAAAACACTCATTAACATTTCTGCTGTGCCCCCACCCCCCCCCCAACTTTAATATTCTCCCTCCAAGACGGCACTACAGTGGGGAAAAGGGAATTTTCCCTTATCCGCACCATAGTATGGCCTCGGCAACAGGCATACTTACGTGAAAGTGCTTCTTCGGTGAAAAGCACTTTCGCATAAATATGCTCGCCCTTAATGGATTCGGACGTTTGATTTTTTGATCAAATGTCCTAGATCCATACATATATATATATATATATATATATATATATATATATATATATATATACATATATATATATATATATATATATATATATATTATAGATTGTGTGCAACAATGCTGTAAGAAAGAGACAGCACCATCTTTCATTTTGAACATTTCAAGTAACTATTTCAGTAGGTTCTCTCCTAATGTGTCTAGTTTCAGGAAGTGTTTTGATATACCAAATGAAACTCACGGACACACACAGCTGCTGGTAGTGAAGTCAATAAATACTAGTATGAGTAACTAATAACAAAGTTTAATAGTAGTGAGCGCTTTCACGGTACACTTAACCGCTTCTTCAGACTATATAAAAAAACATAACAGCATATTTAAATACTAAAGTCTTACCAATCACAAAGCAGTAATCATGCATACATTTAATTTTTAAAGACATATAATAAAATCTAAATCACAATAAAATGTATAAAATATGTAAAAAGGAGAGATACTTTCTCATTACTTTAGTGTTTAAGTGGACGAGCCTTCAGAAATGTTTGAGGGAAATTTTATTATTTAACCCAGGCTGCTTATCTGCTTTAAATAACAGTATCCACTTCTGTTCATTAGCCTCTGTAACATTTTTCAGGTCCCCACCCCAAATGTTGTCACATATAATTTCTAAAACAAAAAATTTAAAAATATGCTCCTTCCTTGTCTCCATGACATGATGTGCTAGTGCATTCTCTGCTTTCTTATTCTCAATATCTCTGAGGTGCTCTAATATCCTTTCTTTTAGAGTATGGTTAGTTTTACCCATGTAGAACCTATGACATATGATACAGAAGCTAAAATAGATCAAGTTTCTGGTTCTACAGTCTGCATAGAAATTGAAATCAATACAAATATCTAGCTGACGATTTACAAACTGTCTGCCAAAAAAATGTGTCTGTATGCTGAACATCCCCTACATGAGTAAGTTCCCGTGTCTATATTAGATCAGCAAATGCTTAAAAAAGCAAACGCTGATTAATCAAACTTATTTACGTGAATGTTCAAAATATTGAAGCAACAGAAACCCAAATTTTTTCCTAGGGAAAGAATTTGGTTGTCCGTTTCTGTTGCTTCTGTATTTTCAGTGCTGTGGTGGAAAGTTGCGGGTCGGATTCAGGTAAGTGTGCGATTGTGTGGATGTGAGTGTTAGGGTGGGTTAGGTGAGTTAGAGTTAGGGTGCTGGTTAGGTATGTGTGCGATTGTGTGGAAGTGAGGGTTAGGGCAGGTTTAGGTGAGTTAGGGAGCGGGTGAGGTGAGTGTGCAATAGTGATGGACCTTAGGGTTAGGGTTTGGGTTAAGGTAAGTGGATAGTTAGTGGTGTGTGCATAGTTTAGTGTATGGTTAGGTGTCAGATTTCAGGTGTATGTGTGTGGATTTCTGTTTGGTTGGTGTGCTTGTGTTGTGTGTAAGTATTTTGGATCAGCAATTTTTTTACCTAGGAAAAAAATCGCTGATCTGACATTTCGAGATTGTAAGCTTTCGCTTACATGAGTTCAATCAATCAGCATTCGGTTTTTTAAGCGTTCGCTGATCTAATATAGAGCCTAAGTTCCCATCCTATCGGAATGAACAATTTTCTTACCAAAATTATTTTTATGGCAAAGATGTCTTTTCAAAGATTTACCATTGGTAAAAGAAATGTTGGGTTGACTAGTTATATCATTATTCTACTCTTCAGTGGTACCTAGGATGTTTCAATTTCTTCTTATTATATTGCAAAAAACACCTACATCATTGGAATATGGTAACACTACTGTAAAAGAATGATTTGAGGGTTGATCAGCAAATTCCATTCTACTATTGCTTACATTTTCACTATTAATTCCCATCAGTCTGTACCCCATAATATGGTCTACATCTATTTAGTCTATAACACCATGCTTCTATAATACACTTTTCTATGTCTCTCTTTTTATAACCTCTGTCAAGAAATTCATTTCTAAGGTCTAGTAAAGCTGACTAATTCTAAATCATTATATAGATGCATGATTCCATAGACCTGTCCTTTTAATACATTACATTTGACATGATTGGGGTGCACACTCTGGGTATGTAACAAATTGTTCTTTCTCATAGGTTTTCTGTATAGGCTGGTTTTTAATCCATTCAGCTTGTCCATACTAATTTTAACATCCAGAAACTCAATTTTATGGGCTGAATATTTGTATGGAAATTTTTAAAAGTTGGTTGTCTGATGTAAATACAAAATAAATTCCTTTGGCCTGTCTTCTGTATCATTCCATAACAAAAAATATTATGTACGAAATGTACATACCATTTCACAGAATTTTTAAACATTTCATTCTGTAGAATCTCTATAGTCTCCCATTGCACTAGTGCTAGGTTGGCATAGCTATTTGCATATGGTGTACCCATAGCTACGCCATCCTTTTATAAGAAGAAGAAATCATCCTCAAAGGTAAACACATTATTCTCAAGAATGATGTCCAATAAAGCACATATCAATCTATTCCTGTTAGAATTAACCTTTCTCAAAGCTAGAAATGTTCTGATGTTGTCTGTACCCCAGCCATTAGGTATCACTGTGAACAAAGACTCAATGTCCAGGGTCACAAAAATATAATCTTCACTTATATCAGTCATTTTCAAGTACAAGTTATGCAAAAACATTTTAGTATCTCTGAGTACTGTATCACAGCTTATTAAGAATGGTTGTAGATTTTTTTCAACAGATATAAAGAGGGGCTCTGTAGCCCAGCCTCTGCTAGAGACTATAGGTTGCATTGGTGGTATCATAGAATGCTTATTATGTACCTTAGATAATCCGTACATACTAGCCACTACTAAATGTTCAACAATAAAATATTTAAACAAATCCTCAGAAATCATATCCGTGATTAGTAAGTCAAATTCTGTCAATAATACCTTGCACAACATTTTTGAGACTACGAGCATATGTATTCTCATCATCTAAAAGACTTCTCATTTGTGCAGGTACATGTCTTTATCAAGTATTATGACACCCCCCTCCTTTGTCTCTGGGTCTAATCTCAATACATGACATACGCTTTACATCATGCAAAGCTTGAAACTCTGACTGAGTCATGTTATAACAATTTGATTTAGTGCCTTTGGTAAAGGCATCTCTTATTTAATTTTCACACACTTCTAGAAATGTTTCAATAGTAGGATGGGGTGGCGGAACAAATGTACTTGGTTTTCTAAAAAGTCATAACCTATATTAGTGTCTCCTTTAATTTTGCTTACTGGGTCGCTCACACTGTTTAGACATTGAACTCTGCCTTTCCTTCCTCGACTTTTTGAGCATTCCCTTATTGGCAGCGGACCTTTCAGTAAAAAATGACTATCTAGCGGCAAGAGGTTTATAGTATTCCCTTGAGAGTTTCCCAGAGTTGTTTTTGGTCTCACAGTTCTTTGTTCATCCTGTATGACTTTATCTTTATCAACATCTGACTCGATGTGTACTGTGCCGCTAGACAATCAAGTTTTTTGAACGACCCAATAAGCAAAGGGAAGACCTGGAAATGTTACAACCAGGTTCAGTAATAAATATTTCATCTTTTATGCTTTCCGATACTCATATAAAATTGTTAGCTAAAGATCTAAATTTTATACCAATGCAAAAACGCAATCTAGTTGACATTCATAAAGAATTAAAGCTGTTTGATAGAAAATTAACATTAAGAAAGTACAGTTGTGTACACTTACCATAAATGTAGATGTTCGAGTGTCTTCACTGTTGCAGTCATCACCTTTGGGTTATCTGCCCACAGGTAACCATCAGTTGGCCCGAATACCAGAGTCTTAGGATTTCTGTATCGGATGCTGTCATCTCTTACATAACGTCAGGGGTATAAAACAGGCAGCCGATGCCATTACATCAGTTTTTCTTGCCCCAAATGTCAGGAGCCTCCTAAATAGGAAGCTAGTGTATGCTGTGTACCACCACCAGCAAAAAGTAAATACCACTACCATAAAAAATGGCCATAGAGAGTAGAGGTAGAAAAGAGAGAGAAAACCAGGGGGCTGGAGGGAGGGAAACCAAGACTACAATGGTGAAGACACTTGAACATCTACATTTATGGTAAGTGCACACAACTGTACTATGTACTTTATGCTTCACTGTTGCAGTCCTCACCCTTGGGTTGATTCCCAAAGCTGAGGAAGGGTGGAGGCAGTCAAGAAGTGTTAGGGCCGGCTAGCAGGCCTTGCAAGACTGCTTTAGCAAATCCAGCCCTGGATTTAGAAAAAATAGACAAGTGGTAATGCTTGGTAAAGGTGTGTACAGAACTCCAGGTTGCAGCTTTCAGAATGTCCCTGGTAGGGACTCCCCTGAGAAATGCTGTAGAGGTGGAAGTAGCCCTAGTGGAATGTGTTCTGATCCCCTGTGGGGCAGGTTTTCCATGGTGCTTGTAGCAGAAATGGATGTAGTGTGCTATCCATTTGGAAATAGTTTGCTTTGAAATGGCCTTGCCGTCTGCCGCTGTAGCAAAGCTGATTAGAAGCTGGTCAGATTTTCTGAAAGGTTTAGTCCGGTCAAGGTAGTACCAGAGATGTCTGTGCATGTCCAAGGAGTGCCGGATCCTTTCCCCTTTATTCTGAGGATTAGGGAAGAAGGTAGGCAAATGGATGGATTAGTTTAGAGCCACGCTGGACACCACCTTAGGCATGAAGGATGGGTTAGTCCTGAGGGAAACCCTGTCAGCATGGAAAATAATGAAGGGTTCCACAGCCATTAGTGCCTGTAACTCAGACATTCTTCTTGCTGAAGTTATGGCTAAACGCAAGGCTGTTTTCCTAGAGAGGAATTTTAACTTTGCTGAAGCAGCAGGTTCAAAAGGGGGAAGCATGAGCTTTTCCAGTACAAAGTTAAGGTTCCAGGCAGGGGAGGGTGCTCTCCTAGGGGGCCGTAAGTTGTTAGCACCTCTCAGGAAATGTTTGATGAGACGGTGAGAGAATAGAGGTGGCTCAGTATTAAAATAAGCTGATATGACAGAGGCATTAATCTTAATGGACGAGAAGGCTAGGCCTCTGTGGAGTAGCTCTGCTAGGTATTCCAGGATTTGAGGTAAGGAGGGCAGAGCTGTGTCCTTTCCTTGAGATTGATTCCAAGAGCAGTATCTTTTCCACTTTTCAGCATAGGATTTCCTGGTACTAGGCCTTCTGGCATCAGGAATGATGTCCAGCACCTGTGAGGGTTGCTGGTGGTGTATTCACAGGATAAGCCAGGCTGCAAGGTTGAGGGTTTGCAGCTGTGGATGCAAAATATGCCCCCCCCTGCTGAGACAGCAGGGTAGGGGTCTGGTGAAGGTGCCTGGGAGGCACTGTAGTCAGACTGCATAAGAGTGGGTACCAGTGCTGGCATGGCCAGTCTGGGGCTTTAAGAATTGCCCTTGGCCTGTCCTGTTTGATCTTGAATAGTACTTTTGAGAGGAGGGGCGGAGGGGGAAAGGCATAAACAGAGTGGTTTACCATTGGAAGGATAGGGCATTCACCTTCCAGGCCCTGCTGTGAGGGCTCCTGGTGCAGAATGTGTTCAACTGGTGGTTCTCGGGGGAGGCAAACAGGTCCACCTGCGGTGTCCCCCACCTCTGGATTAGAAGATTGAAGGTGTTGGGCTCCAACTGTTACTCGTGTAGTCTAGGAGACTTCTGCTTAAGTCGTCTGCTAGTGAATTTTGTTTGCCTGGCAGGAATTGAGCTTGTAGATGCACTTGGTTGCTCAAAGCTGTGTTCCACAGGGCCATGGTTAACCTGCAGAGTGGGTAAGAATGGGTTCCCCCTGCTTGTTTATGTATCACATAACTATGTGTTATCTGTTTTTATCAGCAGCTGTCCCAGAAGGATTAGGTATTTGAATGCTGTCAGAGCATTCTGTACAGCTAGCATCGCTTTTTGATTGATGTGCAGCCGCATTTGCTCTGGGCTCCACTTGCCCTGAATGCATTTGCCTGCCATGTGAGGTCTGGTCTGATGCATCTGTTGTCAGGGTTTGGGCAGCAAGGGGTTGAGTGAAAGACAGTCCCTTGTTGTGGTTGCATGCTTCTGCCCACCAAAGGAACTGTGCCCTTAGACAAGGTTTGATTGGAATGACTGCTTCCAGGTCCTGAGAATGTTGACACCAAAGACTTTTTAAGTACCTTTGAAGTTTCCTCGTATGCAGTCTTGCATTGGGAATTAGCAGAATATTCGAGGCCATGAACCCTAGGGCTTGCAATATCTTCCTTGCAGATAGCTGGGTTTTGGTGGCCATTTGTTTGAAGTAGTTGGTCAAATAGACCTGTTTTTTCTAGAGTGAGAAAAGCCATCTGGGAAGTTGTGTTCAAGCCTGCTCCCAGGAATACAATTTGTTGACTGGGCACCAGTTGTGATTTTTTTTCTTTGATGGTGTACCCCAAGGATGGTAGGAGTCTTTTTATGAATGCCAGCTGCTGAAGTAGCAATTCCTGAGTGTCCGCCTGAATCAGGCAATCATCCAAGTATGGGAAAATTTGGATATTTCTCTGCCTGCAGTATGCAATGGCTGAAGCCAGGCACTTTGTGAATACTCTGGGTGCAGTAGATAAGCCAAAGGGAAGTGAAGAGAACTGATAGTGCACATAGCCTGCCCTGAAGCATAGATATTTCCTGCAAGACTCCCTTATGGGGATGTGCAGATAAGCTTCTTTTAAGTCTAGGGTGACAGATCAGGCATCCTTGGCTAGCATAGGGAGAAGCTGTTGCAGGGTAAGCATTTTGAATTTTGGGACCACCCCAAAAGTGTTGAGAAATGATAGATCCAGGATTGGGCGCCAAGAGCCCTCTTTTCTGGGCACCAGGAAAGTACAGTTGTGTACACTTACCATAAGATGATCGCGTGTATTCACTGTTGCAGTCATTACATTTGGGTAATCCTGCTGGCAGGTTGCCCTCAGCTGGCCTGAATTCCAAAGTGTTGGGTGGTCCTGCATCGGCTGCTGTCACCCCCTCCCTGATGTCAGGTCATCAGGGATAGCATCCAACACCATTTTCTTCAGTTTTTCTTGCCTCATATGCCAGGTGCTCCTTAAAAGGGTAGCCAAATTTTATATATATAAAAAAGAATAAATGCACCAATATAATTTTTACCTTCATCTATAAGCAAATACACTACATAGGTTGTATAAATCAGAGAAGGGAAGATAACATCCATTGAAAAAAGGGGGATGGTGGGTGGGTAACCTGGACTGCAACAGTGAATAAACTTGAACATCTACATTTATGGTAAGTGTACACAACTGTACTATGTTCTTCATGTTTCACTGTTGCAGTCATTACATTTGGGTAGAGTCCCAAAGCTATGGCTGGGAGGCTGGAGCTAAACAGCATTAGGAGCAGCTAATTGTCCCTGCAGAACTGCAGTAGCAAAGCCTGCCCTGGATTTAGAGTAGAGTGGCAGATGATAGTGCTTTGTAAAGGTGTGCACTGAACTCCAAGTAGCAGCCTCTAAAATGTCTCTGATTGGAACTCCCCTGAGAAAAGCTGCTGAAGTGGCTGCAGCTCTGGTGGAATGTGGCCTAATGCCCTTAGGCACTGGCTTGCCATGGTGTGAATAGCATAAACGAATGCAGTGGCCTATCCACTTTGAGATAGTCTGCTTTGAAACAGCCTTTCCTTGTGATCCTGCAGCATATGCCACTAGTAAATGTTCTGTCTTCCTGAAAGCTTTGGCCCTGTCCAAGTAGAATCTAAACTGTCTGTGTACGTCCAAAGAGTGCAGAATTCTCTCCCCCTTGTTCTGTGGATTTGGATAAAAAGTTGGCAGATGAATAGTTTGGTTAAGAGCCACACTGGACACCACTTTAGGCATAAATGTTGGGTTTGTTCTCAGAGAGACCCTGTCTGGATAAAAAATGATAAAGGGCTCCACAGCCATGAGCGCCTGTAGCTCTGAAACTCTTCTTGCTGAAGTAATTGCTAGTAGCAGAGCTGTTTTCCAAGATAAAAACTTTATATCAACAGTAGCCGCTGGCTCAAAAGGAGGCAGGGTGAGCTTTTCCAAGACATAGTTGAGGTCCCATGCAGGTATTGGTGATCTCTTTGGAGGCATTACATTTTTGGCTCCTCTGAGGTACTGCTTTAATAAAGGGTGAGAAAAAATTGGTGGCTCTGTATTGTAATGAGCCAAAATGACAGAGGCATGAATTTTAATTGATGAAAAGGATAGGCCTTTGTCCAGCATCTCAATTAAGTATTGCAAAATTTGAGGAATATTTGGTACAGTTGTATCAGTTCCTTGTGCCTGGTTCCAAGCACAGAATCTCTTCCATTTTCCAGCATAAGACTTTCTTGTACTAAGCCTTCTGGCTTCCAGAATGACATCCATCACAGCTTTGCTGAGAGGTGTTTTTTGTATGACTACATTATCTGCCATGCTGCCAGGTTTAATGTCCTGAGATGGCTGTGCAGGATCTGATTGTTTTGCTGGGACAGTAGACAAGGTAACTGAGGTAAGGTCCAAGCTGGGTAACGAGACAAGTTCCTTAGGATTGGATACCAATACTAGCGGGGCCAGTCTGGGGCAATCAGTATCATCTTTGGTTTCTGACCTTTAGGATTACCTTGGGGAGGAGAGGCAGTGGAGGGAAGGCATATACTGACAGGCTTTCCAGCTGAAAGATAGGGCGTCCACTTTCCATGCTTGTCTGTGATAAGTCCTTGTGCAGAATCTTTTTAGTTGGTAGTTGTGAGGCAAATAGGTCTATGTCCGGGCATCCCCATTTCCTTGTTATCATGCTGAAGACTTGTGGATCCAGCTGCCACTCGTGGGGATCCATGAGGTTTCTGCTTAGTTCGTCTGCCAGAGTATTTTCCTTTCCTGGCAGGAATTGTGCCTGCAAATGTATTTGGTAAGTCAAAGCTGTATCCCACAATGTCATAGCTAGTCTGCAAAGGGGGTAAGAATGTGTGCCCCCCTGCTTGTTTATGTACCACATGACCGTGGTGTTGTCTGTCTTTATCAGCAGTTGTCCCGGTTGAAGTATGTCCTTGAAGGCTGTCAGGACATTTTGAATAGCTAGCATTTCTTTTTGATTGATATGTAGCTGCATTTGGTTTGAGGTCCATATGCCCTGAATGCATCTTCCTGCCATGTGGGCCCCCCAGGCATGATCTGATGCATCCGTTGTTAGTGTCTGCCTGGCTGTGGGTAATGTGATTGGCTGTCCCTTGTTCTGGTGACAAGCCTTAGCTCACCATCGAAACTCCTGTTGCAGGCAGGGAATGAGAGTAATCATTGTTTCCAGGCTGTGGCAATGTTGAGTCCAAACACGTTTTAGGTACCATTGAAGTTTCCTCATATGCAGTCTTGCATATGGAATTAGTAGGATGCAGGATGCCATGAAGCCCAAAGCCTGCAGAATTTTTCTTGCAGATAACTGGGCCTTTGCTGCCAACATTGTGAAATAGGTAGTCAGTTGCCTTTGTTTGTCTGGCGTGAGATAAACCATCTGGGCAGTTGTATTCAAGCTTGCACCCAGGAATGTTATATCTTGAGAGGGTACTAGCTTTGATTTCTTTTCATTGACTGTGTACCCTAGGCATGTTAGTAGTCTTTTCACAAACGCCAGATGTTGAAGAAGAATGTCCTTGTTCTCTGCTCGAATTAGGCAGTCGTCCAAGTAAGGGTATATTTCGATTCCTCTTTGTCTGCAGAATGCAATTACTGGTGCCAGGCACTTTGTAAAGACCCTGGGTGCAGTAGATAAGCCAAAGGGCAGTGCAGAGAATTGGTAATGTATTGAACCAGCCTTGAATCTGAGGTGTCTTCTGCATGATTGCCTGATTGGAACATGCAGGTATGCCTCTTTTAGGTCTAAAGTCACAAGCCAAGCATTCTTGCCCAGCATGGGCAGAAGCTGCTGCAAAGTCATTTTGAATTTTGGAATATCCAGGAATGTGTTCAGAATATATAGGTCCAGTATTGGCCTCCAGGCCTTGTCCTTTCAGGGTGCCATGAACAGTCGAGTAAAATCCTTGTCCCCGCTCTTGCTCTGGTACTTGCTGAATAGCCCCCATGTCCATGAGGGATGAAACTTGTTTTTGTGTCTCTGCCCATTGATTTTTTGGCAGATCTGGCCAGCTGTTTGCCTTTGGCAGAGTATGGAAATGGAATTTGTAGCCTTGTGACACTATATTTAGAACCCATTTGTCCTGGGTTATAATGTGCCAATTTTGAGCAAAAAGTGCTAATTTTCCCCCTAAGGGTGCTGCCAGAAGATAAGTGCTTGGTGCAGGCAGGGGAAAGTCATTGGGACTGCTTTCTGTATGTTTGTGCTTTATCTTCTCCAGCTTTGGAGGTAGAAGCACCTCATTGTTTTGACCTATAAGAACCTTGTGCCTAGGGTCTGCCCCTTGGGCATTTGGATCTGCCTCTTTGAGGTCTGTCTGACACAGGAAAGGACCAATTTTTTGTAGGCCAGTGTCTACTAAACCTAGGTGGCTGTACTTGTAAAAACTCTAACAGTTTGCATAGATTTAGCTTTGTCTTCCATTTTCTTTAACACCTCTTCTGCCTTAGCACCAAACAAAGTATCATGCTGTAAATGTGCATCTAGTAACTTAACCTTAACATGATCAGGCAAATTTTGTTCCTTTAACCAAGCATGCCTCCTAATTACAGAACCCGTAACTGCGGCCCTGCAGGAGGCCTCCAAAGAATCAAACCCACATTGCAAAGTATGCTTTCCAGCTTATTCAGCTGCATGCAATAAATCCTGCATTTCCTTGTTTTCAGCACATTCAGAATTTAACATCATTGTCTGTTTAAGCAATCCCATGAGATGTTGCTGATACTTGAGCATATGAAACTGACAGTTTAAGGCCCTTATAGCCAAAGTTGCAGATGTGTAAACCTTTTTTCCCCATCTATCCAGTGCTCTTGAATCCCTGTCAGAGGGGGTTGGTTTTTTTTGCTGTGGAGGCCTTAACTCCCTTAGGACCCTGTGAAATAGTTTCTGGGTCAGCAGCAGGGTTTTTAAAAAGAAATTTGTGCAAGTCAGGAACCCTGTAATATCTGTCAGGCTTAACAGGAGCTGGAGGTAAGGAGTCAGGGGTCAAACTAGACTCCGGAAACACATCATCTATAATGTCTAACACAGGAGGAATGGCTAGAGGCCTGTGCTGTGGTAGTAAGAGGAAATCCCTGAGCCTCTTTTTTGATTCTGAAAAATCCCTCATGGTATGCAAGGTTTCCCCAAAGGAATAATCATCAGGAGGGGATGCTGAAGGTATAGATTCTTCAGCATTAGAATCCTCGTAGGGGGGTAAAGAGTATCCCTGATTGGAAGAGGAATCGGAAGAAACAGAAACCTGATCTGAAGATTCATAGTCAGTCTCTTGCCTAGGCCTTTTATCAGGAGGGGGATGGGAATCCCTGATCAAAGTAATCAGGTCTTCGGCCATCTTGATCAACTGTTTTTTGGGCATAGAGGCCTGTACACGTGGCTCTTGAGTTTGCTTCTTTGCTTTAGAAGCTGCTTTAGTCTTTGTCTTTGAAGCTGAAGCTGTTTTAATGTAAAGATGTTGTGGTCTGAGTATCCAGCGGCATGGCCGACTCCACGTGGGAGTCGGTAGTGGCCTGCGACTCTAAAGTAGCGGGTGTCAGGGGCAGTGAAAGCACCTCATTGAGAACCGGTGAACCGGCGACTGGCTTAGGAGAAGCTTTGTCGTCCGGTTTTGGACCTCGGTTGTTTTTATTTATCCTTTTCTTTGCGTTTTTTGTAAACTCCAGTAGTCAAATGGCTATCCGATGACATTTTAGGATAATTAAACCTGCTACCAAAATACTTTAATGCAAAAGAATACCGATGCTTAATAGTGTGTTGGTTAAATCTAGCACAAAACAGACAACCAGAAATGTTGTGATCAGGGCCTAGGCAAGGAATACAGTAAGAATGAAAATCCTTATGAGGTATTTGCTTTCCACAAGTAATACAAGTATTAACTTTTTCTGACATCGGTCTGGAGCAAGAAAAAAGTTTCCCCAATGGGGTACTTAGCTTTATTGAAGACTTCGGTTCTGAAACTCAAGCATGAAAATTTCAGGTGTCGACCAACCGACACTTGCGAACTGCTTCTCCTTCAGGTACCCCGTGGCAAGAAAAACTGAAGAAAATGGCGTTGGCCGCTTCTTTTACACCCCTGACGACCTGACGTCAGGGAGGGGGTGACAGCAGTCGATGCAGGATCCAAGACTTTGGAATTCAGGCTGGCTGAGGGCAACCTGCCAGCAGGATTACCCAAATGTAATGACTGCAACAGTGAAACACGAAGAACATCAGTCTGGAATAGAAACCCTGCCCCCTTTGTTGTACCGGAACAGGTTGAATAGCCCTGACATTGAGCAGGGAAAGTACTTGCTTTTGCGCCTCTGCCCACTGGTTCGGAGGAAGGTCTGGAAACCCGCTTGGGGTGGGCAGTGAATGGAAGGAGGATCTGTACCCCTGGGATACAATGCTTAGGACCCATCGGTTCTGAGTGATGGATATCCAGTTTCTTGCATGAAGGCAAGTTTTCCTCCTAGGGGCACAAGTAATTGGGCAGGGCTGGGAAGGATAATAGAAAAGTCATTGTGAACTTTTATCATAAGGGGGTCGCTTACCACTTCCTGTTTTTGAGGTGGGAGCACTCCATTGTTTAGATCTCTGCATACCCTGAGACTGTAGTCTGGGTGATCTCTTTTCCCTGGGTTTGGAGTGATAAGGCCTGGAAGGGGCTGGAAAGGACCAGTTTTTTGAAGGCCAATGCCTACTGAATCTAGGTGGCTGCACTTGTAAGAATTATTTAACAGTTTGCATAGATTGAGCTTTTTGTTCCATCTTTTTAAGAACCTCTTCTGCTTTGGTGCCAAACAGTCCTTATTTAAAGAAGCGTCTAATAATTTTGCTTTGACATGATCTGGTAAGGATTGTTCCTTCAGCCAAGCATGCCTTCTCAGTACAGACCCAGAGACTGCAGCCCTGCAAGATGCTTCTAGGGAATCAAAGCCACACTGCAAAGTATGCTTACTTACTTGGTTTGCAGAATGCAGTAACTGTTGTAAATCTTTATTCGCTGCACAATCTGGAAGCAACACCATTTTTTTCTTAATAAGTTCCATAATATGCTGCTGGTATTTTAACATGTGAAACTGGCAATTCAATGCCCTGATGGCAAGAGTAGCAGAGGTATATACCTTCTTACTCTATCTGTCTAAAGCTCTGGAATCCCTGTCTGAAGGGGTAGGGTTTTTGGCTGCAGAAGCCTTAACACCTTTAGGTTCCTGAGAAATGGTCTGTGGATCCACCAAGGGATTTTTAAAAAGAAATTTGTGAGAATCAGGTACTCTGTAGTACCTGTCTGGTTTTCTAGGGTCAGGTGGTAAAGTGTCTGAAGTGAGACTGGATTCCATGAAGACATCATCTACAACATCCAGGACAGAGGGTATAGCTAGAGGGCTGTGTTGAGGCAACTCTAAAAATTCTCTGAGTCTCTTTTTGGACTGAGGGTAGTCCTGGCATTCCCAGTGGAAATGCTCTTGCAAAGTATGCAAGGTTTCACCAAAAGAAAAATCCTCTGGAGGGGAGGCAGAGAGAGTGGATTCCTCTGCATCTGTGTCCTCATAGGTTGATAAGGTCATGTCCTGATAATCAAAAGGGTCAGAGTCATCGGATTCCTGGTCTGAAGAGTCAGTATGAATCTCGATTCTTTGTCTCTTAGCAGGGGAAGGCTGGCTTCCCCTAATTAGGGCAATAAGGTCTTCATCCATTTTAAGCATTTATTTTTGTGGCATGGGAGCTTGAGCATGCGTTTTGGTCATCTGTTTTCTAGGCGTAGTGCATACCCTGGGCCTGAGAAACTCGGTGGTTTTAGTTAAAAATTAAGTTGTCAGTTTAATGCGAACATCGGTATGTTGGAATACCCCTCAGAAGCCAGTGCCTGCACAGCAGCTCCGGACCCATCCAAGGTAGAGACATCCACAGGTTCCATAGTCGAAGAAGAATCTCGTGGCATACCGGACTCCGAATGGGTCTCAGCAGAGGCCTGCGAATCTGTAGAAGCGGGCATCAGCGGCTGCAAAGGCACCTTACTGAGTATCGGCGGACTGGCGACTAGCTTAACGGAAGTGTCGTCGGCAGTTTTGGACCTATGCAGTCTGTCTCTGTCTTTATCTTTATCTTTATGCTTTTCCTAAAGATCAGGAGTTGGATAGCATATAGAAGCCATTTTGGAATACAGAGAATGAGAGTGAAAGAATTTAGTGACAAAGATAGCCCAACAACGAATGGTTCGGGCATTAAACAAAGCACAAAACCAACAGCGAGGAACATCGTGGTCTGGGCCTAGACAGCTGACGCAGTAAGAATGAAAATCTCTGTGGGGTATTTGCTTTCCACAGGCAAGACAATTGTTAACTTTTTCTGACATCAGTCACAGCAAGAATAAAGTATCCCCAATGGGGTACTTAGCGTTAGAAGACTTCAGGTCTGAAACTCGAAAAAACAAAAATTTCAGGAAGCGGCCGACTGGCACTTGCGAACTGCTTTTGCTATGGGCTCCTACTCGGCAAGAAAGACTGATGTAATGACATCGGCTGCCTGTTTTATACCCCTGATGACCTGACGTCATGGAAGAGGTGACAGCATCCGACGCAGAAATCCTAAGACTCTGGTATTCGGGCCGACTGAGGGTTACCTGTGGGCAGATAACCCAAGGGTGAGGACAGCAACAGTGAAACACGAAGAACATCTATGTTTAAAGGAGGCACTAATACAGGTTATGATGTTTTTAGAAAACCAAGTACATTTGTTCCACCACCCCATCCTATTGAAACATTTCTAGAAGTGTGTGAAAATGAAATAAGAAATGCCTTTACCAAAGGTACTAAATCAAATTATTATAACATGACTCAGTCAGAGTTTCAAGCTTTGAATGATTTAAAGCATATGTCATGTATTGAGATTAGACCCGCAGACAAAGGAGGGGGTGTCGTAATACTTGATAAAGACTTGTACCTGTAACAAATGAGAAGTCTTTTAGATGATGAGAATACATATGCTCGTATTCCCAAAAATCTTGTGCAAGGTATTACTGACAGAATTTCTTCTTTAGTTTTTGACTTATTAATCACGGGTATGATTTCTGAGGATTTGTTTAAATATTTTACTGTTGAACATCCAGTAGTGGCTAGTACTTACGGATTACCTAAGGTACATAAGCATTCTACGATACTACCAATGCGACCTATAGTCTCTAGCAGAGGTTGGGCTTACAGAGCCCATCTCTATATCTGTTGAAAAAAAATCTACAATCGTTCTTAATAAGCTGTGATACAGTACTCAGAGATACTAAAATGTTTTTGCATAACTTGTACTTGAAAATGACTGATATAAGTGAAGATTATATTTGTGTGACCCTGGACATTGAGTCTTCGTTCACAGTGAAAGCTAATCGCTGGGGTACAGACAACATCAGAACATTTCTAGCTTTGAGAAAGGTTAATTCTAACAATAATAGATTGATATGTGCTTTATTAGACATCATTCTTGAGAATAATGTGTTTACTTTTGAGGATGATTTCTTCTTACAAAAGGTTGGCGTAGTTATGGGTACATCATGTGCAAATAGTTACGCCAACCTAGCACTAGTGCAATGTGAGACTATAGAGATTCTACAAAATGAAATGTTTAAAAATTCTATGAAATGGTATGTACGTTTTGTAGATGACATTTTTTGTTATGGAATGATACAGAAGATAGGCCAAAGGAATTTATTTTGTATTTATTTTGTATTTACATCAGACGACCAACTTTTTAAAATTTCCATAGAAATATTCAGCCCATGAAATTGAATTTCTGGATGTTAAAATTAGTATGGACAAGCTGAATGGATTAAAAGCCAGCCTATACAGAAAACCTATGAGAAAGAACAATTTGTTACATAACCAGAGTATGCACATCAATCATGTCAAACATAATGTAGTAAAGGACAGGTCTGTAGAATCATGCTTCTATATAATGATGATTTAGAATTAGAGTCAGCTTTACTAGACCTTAGAAATTAATTTCTTGACAGAGGTTATAAAAAGAGAGACATAGAAAACTGTATTATAGATAAAATAGATGTAGACTATATTATGGAGTACAGACTGATGGGGTTAGTAGTGAAAATTTAAGCAATAGTAGAATGGAATTTGCTGATCAGCCCTCAAATCATTATTTTACAGTAGTATTACCATATTCCAATGATGTAGGTGGTTTTGCAATATAATAAAACGAAATTGGAACATCCTAAGTACCATTGAAGAGTTGAATAACAATGTAACTAGTCAACCAAACTTTTCTTTTACCAATGGTAAATCTTTGAAAAGACATCTTTGCCATAAAAATAATTTTGATAAGAAAATTGTTCATTCCGATAGGCTGAGAACTTACTCATGTAGGGGGTGTTCAGCATGTAGACACATTTTTAGTGGCAGACAGTTTGTAAATCGTCAGCTAGATATTTGTATTGATTTCAATTTCTATGCAGACTGTAGAACCAGAAACCTGATCTATTTTAGTTTCTGTATCATATGTCATAGGTTCTACATAGGTAAAACTAACCGTACTCTAAAAGAAAGGATATTAGAGCACCTCAGAGACATTAAGAATAAGAAGGCAGAGAATGCACTAGCACATCATGTCATGGAGACAGGGAAGGAGCATATTTTTAAATTTTTTGTTTTAGAAATTATATGTGACAACATTAGGGGAGGGGACCTGAAAAATGTTACAGAGGCTAATGAACAGAAGTGGATACTGTTATTTAAAGCAGATAAGCAGCCCGGGTTAAATAATAAAATTTCCCTCAAACATTTCTGAAGTCTCGTGCACTTAAACACTAAAGTAATGAGAAAGTCTCTCTCCTTTTTACATATTTTAAATACATTTTGATTATGATTTAGATTTTATTATATGTAACTATATGTCTTTAAAAATTAAATGTATGCATGATTACTGCTTTGTGATTGGTAAGACTTTAGCATTTAAATATGCTGTTATGTTTTTTATATATAATCTAAAGAAGCGGTTAAGTGTACCGCGAAAGTGCTCACTACTATTAAATTTTATTAGTTACTCATACTAGTATTTATTGACTTTACTACCAGCAGTTGTGTGTGTCTGTGAGTTTTGTTTGGCATTTCATTATTCTATTTTCAGACACTTTATTCTTTTATTGGAGATTTTGTTGTATATACTAGTGTTCTGACATATTTACATTATGAGATACAATTTCCTTGACTGGCTGTGACTAGTATTGGCCTTCAGTTGCTTCTGCTTTCCAGGCAGACTAATTACAGGTTACCAGTAAAATTCCACAATACACGTAAAGCCTATTGAAAGTATTTAATAGTAGTTAATTTGGTAAAACTATACTTTCATTGGTTAATATATCAGTACTGTTGGGATTGTGTTACTGAGCCATAATCTCAGGAGATACCTGTCAGGTAACAACAGTCTGTTTCATGCTGAATTCATTGAGATTACTATGCACTGAAATCAACTTGTTATTCACAGAATATTCAAGCAGTATGCCTTCTTCAAATACAGTGATATCCTAGGTCAGAATTTCCCATAATGATAAAGGGTTTGAAGGCTGGCATAGCTCAAACCCACTGCTGTTGAAGCTCACTCCTTCTATTTCTGCCATAACTGTACTCTGGGTCCATTTATACAAGTCTTCCCTTGTGAATGTTGCTTCGACAAAATGTGGCACAAGTCATACAAAATGGCTGCTTACACGTTTCAAGACCATACAAGACAGGTGTAACTTAGATGGCAGTACTCTAAACAGGAAACTTCAAATATTTACTTATATAGTGTCACAGGAACATGTTGGTATGTGAATGGCCCATCTTACTCCACAGAAAGTCTGTCTTTCATGTACTACTTGCATTTCAGCAGTCCAAGAAGATGATCAATGAAAATGATTTATTTCTGGTTCAAGACCTAAAGTTAAAGTAATGATCATACTGGAATGTGTGTAGCTGATGTCTGTAAGATAAAGCTTATTAGCACTGTATACATCTCTGCAGTCCACCACTGAAACTGGCACAAGTTTGGATCAAATGTTCTCACAAACAGCTTGCCAACTTCTTTTAATTACAATTTGTCATCGCCCCCAATTTTTTAAATTTACAATAACTTCTGACTGGCTGTCTCTAACCGTTATTCAAACTGGCCAGAAACTCTGAAAAATATATCAAGGTTTTAAATTAATATACACCTCCTCTTTCATAAACTTATACTTACTGCTGTATGGCTCCTGTCCAGTAATAACTGACCATATCAAGATACCATAACTGCAAAGAAAATGGAGAATGCAGTGAGGTGCAGAGAATACACATTTAATCATCTGTTTATTTAATTATTTGCTGACCTAGCAGTTGTACTGATGCATGAAAAGATTGCTTTTTTCAAGGGGAGGCAGTAGGTCAGAATGAGAGAAAACACAGTTGTGTAAAATCTTACCATAACAGTAGATGTCCTTCTCTTCACTGTTGCAATATTCTTTACAACAGGGATCCCCTATCAAGGGTAGCCCAATGTCTGGCCAGTACACCGTAGCCTTTAGGTTGCTAAGGGTACACCTCATGTCATACATATATTCCCCTCACATAGTCTACTTGGGCATAAAGGTGACGTCCAGACATATCATCCTCAGAAATGAAAAGCCCCACTAGGAATGCCAGTCCAAGGATACTAGAAGGTAACAAGAAGATCCAGAAGGAAAAAGGACCAGGGGAGGAGGGAGCGAGCGAATACTGCAACTGTGAAGAGGAGGAGATCTACCATTATGGTAAGTTTGTACACAACTGTACTACGTCCTTCCATATCACTGTTGCAATATCCTTTACAATAGGGAGACTACAAAAGCTCAGGAAGAAGATAAAGAGGAGGAAGGGCCCGCAGAGCCCTCTAGGAAGCCATGGAAAATGGTCCTGGCAAAACCAGCTCTGGCCCTAGAAATTACATTCTACTTATAGTGCTCGGTAAATGTATGCACAGAAGTCTGGGTAGCTGCCTCAAGAATGGAATTAGTATCCAAACCCTTGAAAAAAGCACCAGAAGAAACCACAACCTTAGTAGAATGAACCTTAACAGAAGAAAGAGGCTTCTTCCCATGAAAAGAATATCAAAAAGAAATGGCTTTAGATATCCAAGAAGAAATTGTTTTGCTTGGAAACAGCCAAACCTAAAAACCTAGGATGAAAAGAAGCAAAAAGCTGGTCAGATTTACAAAAAGCTTTAGTTTTATCCAAATAATATTGGAGTTGTCTGTGCAAATACAAGGTATGCAAAACCTTCTCGCTAGCAACCTGCAGAAAAGGAAAAAAAGAAGGCAAATGAATAGACTGATTAAGAGACAACTCATTAACCACCTTGGGCATAAAAGGAAGATTAGTACAAAGGGTCACCCTGTCCTTATGAAAAACAGAAAAAGGAGGAACACCCACAATGGCTTGCATCTCAGACACCCATCTGGCAGAAGTAAGGGCCAAAAGAAGAACAGTCATCCAAGAACAATGCTGCCAGGAAGCTGAAGCAGCAGGCTCAAAAGGAATCTGGGTCAAGTTTTCTAAAACAAAATTAAGGTCCCAGGAAGGAGGGACAGGCTTCCTGAAAAGGCCTTATATGAAGGACGCCTTAAAGAAACTCTATGGACTCATATCTAGAGGCTAAAAGGGGAGTCAAAGGCAGACAAGCAGAGATAGCTGAAAGTTGAGCCTTAATAGAAGAATAAGCCAACCCAGCATTGAGCAATTCACACAAATAAGACAGAACCAAAGGAACATACATCCACAGTAAGTGGATCAAGGTTATGAGAGAGACACTAAACAAAAAACCTCTTTAAATATGGGCATACAAAGATTTTCTAATGGTGGATTTCCTGGCCTCCTGCAGGACCCGAAGCACATCTTCAGAAAAACGGTGCCTGTGGGCATCAAAACTCTATCACTCACAATGTCAGTTGTAAAGTGGACAGGTGGGATGGATGACAGATCCCTTGTATTGTGAGTAGGTACACCCTTTGAGGTAACTTTTGGTAACTGCCCTTAACAAGACACAGAAGAAAAGAGAACCGGTGTTGCCTGGGCCAAAAGGGAGTCACCAGCAAGGTTTTGGGAGCATCCTATTTTATTTTGAACAGGACTTTCAGAATGAGGGGAAGGGGAGGGAAAGACATGAAGAAGCATCCCCTTCCAAGAAAAGACAGGGTGCCCATTTTTCAAGCCAAAGGACATGAGACTCTGGTGCAAAAGAGAGGAAGTTGTCTGTTCAGAGGGGAGGCAAAGAGATCTACGTGAGGAGTACCCCACTGGTGGGCAATGTCCAGAAACACATCTCTGTGAAGCAAACACTTGTAGCATTGTGTTATAGACCTGCTCAGAGAGTCTGCCACTATGTTTTAAGCTGAGGGAATATAAACTGTTTGAAGGGTCACCTGATACTGAATAGCTAGATCCCAGACCTGAAGATCTAGTCTGCACAAGAGATAAGACCATGTTCCCCCTTGCTTGTTGATATACCACATCACTGTGGTATTGTCTGCGAGAATCGTGAGGGGCCCTGGAAGAAAAAGAGAATGAAAAGCCTAAAGAGCCAGAAGGAGAGCTCCCATCTCTTTGATATTGTTGTGGTCCTTCTTTTGACGACGAGACCAAAGGCCCTGCACTTTCAGAGAATCAAAGGATGCCACCCATCCCATGTCTGAAGCATCTGTGAAAAGTTCCTGAGAGGGGACTGGAGATTGAAAAGGAAGCACTGGGCTGAGGGACAATTAACGAATCCATGATTGAAGTTCCAGCTTAAGACATGGGAGATGAGGAACTAGAAACTTTAAAGGATGAGAATGTTGAAGCCAAATTGACTTTAGAAGGCAGTGGAGTTTTGTCATGTACAGTTTGGCTAAAGGAAGCATAGGAATGATAGAAACCATGAAAACCAGAGCCCTTAGGCCCTTAGAAACTCCCTGGCTACCACTGATGCCAGAGGAAAAAGGGATTGAAAGATGGCAATCAGTGTTAAGGCCTTGGGAGGAGGCAGGGATACCAGCACCTGCACGCTAGGAAAACATGATCCTGAGAAGGAGTTAGGAATGACTTCTGAAAATTTACAATACACCCCAGGCTTTGTAGAAGACAAATTGCAAAGTGAAGATGCTGAAACAAAACCTCTGGAGAAGAGGCCCGAAGGTCATCAAGGTAAGGAAAAATCTGTATTTCCCTCAATGTGCAAGGCATTTTGTGAAGATCCTTGGGGCAGTAGAGAGGCCATAAGGCAAAGCAAAGAACTGAAAATACCAAGAAGCAACAGAAAAACGTAAACATTTCCTGACAAGGGGATGGATAGGGATGAGTAGATTAGCATCCTTGAGATCCAGGGAGACATGAAAAGCCTGAGGAAGTAGAATAGGAAACAAGGTATGAGAAGTTAGCATCCAAAAGGAGGAAACCTTCAAAAAGGTCTCCAGGTGCCTTCTTTCCAGGGGACCAAAAACCATTCTGGAGTAAAAACCCTTCCCTTCCAGAGAAGTTGGAACCTCTTGAACAGTTCCCTGAGTCAAAAGGCCCTAAGTACCGCTGGAGAAAAGGGCATTTGTTCCTGAGAAGGCTATGAAATGCCAAAGAAGTGGGAAGAAATTTCCAGATCATTAAATACCCCTGGCAAATTATAGAAAGGACCCAGGAGTCTTGAGTGATGCAACCAAATAAGAAGGGAGATGGAAAGATGAAGTGAGAGAGGAATGTGACTGGGATGAGGAAGGCAAGGCTTGCCAGACAGCACCAAGTTTGTCAGGAAAAGGAGGCCTCTGAGCTGAAGGAGTTTGGGTAGCCTTAGCAGGAGGAGCCCTTCTACCACCCTTCTTACCTTTGTGTGGAGGGTGAGACTGTCTACAGACAGCACCAGGTTTGTCAGGAAAAGGAGGCTTCTGAGCTGAAGGAGTTTGGGTAGCCTTAGCAGGAGGAGACCTTCCACCACCCTTCTTACCTTTGTGTGGAGGGTGAGACTGTCTACAGACAGTACCAGGTTTGTCAGGAAAAGGAGGCTTCTGAGCTGAAGGAGTTTGGGTAGCCTTAGCAGGAGGAGCCCTTCTACCACCCTTCTTACCTTTGTGTGGAGGGCGAGACTGTCTACAGACAGCACCAGGTTTGTCAGGAAAAGGACGCTTCTGAGCTGAAGGAGTTTGGGTAGCCTTAGCAGGAGGAGACCGTCTTACCTTTGTGTGGAGGGTGAGACTGTCTATAGACAGCATCAGGTCTGTCAGGAAAAGGAGGCCTTAGCAGGAGGAGCCCTTCTATCACCCTTTTTACCTTTGTGTGGAGGGCAAGACTGTCTATAGACAAAGGCAGGTTTGTTAGGGTAATTCCTTCGAAATTTAGAAACAGGTGAAACAAACATATGTTTCAGCTCTTGTAAAGCTTTACCCTTTTCCTGGAGGGACTTAAATCACTCAGCAGCAGCAGCAGCAGCAGTGCCAAACAAATGTTTACTGCCCAGATGAGCATCCATCAACTTGGCCTTGATATCATCAGACAAAGAGTGAAACCAGAGCCAGGAATACCTCCTCAACACAGAGCAAAAACCTGAAGCCCTAGATGAGGCATCAGCTGCATCATAGCTGCATGTAATGGAATGGTGAGCAACCGGAGATGAAGTCCCTAACAAAGAAAGCACAGAAATCTTCCCATCAGAGTCAGGAAGGTCAGAAATAACCTGACAGAAGGGCTAAAATATATCTGGTCATATGCATCTGATAGTTCATATCCCTAAAATATTCCATGGCAGAAATATAAACTTTCTTACCCAACCTCTCCATAGTTCTGCTAACTTTGTCAGAAGGAAGCAACTTTGTAGAAGTTTAAAGCTTCAACGGCTTGTCAGAGGCAAGTCACACCACAGAGGGGTCAGCAGAGGGACACTTGTAAAGAAATTTGCAGTCATCAGGCACCTTATAAAACCTATCAGGATTTTTGGGAGAAAGGTGCATGGAATCAGAAGAATGAGAAGAAGTGGAACAGGCATCCAGCAGGGCAACAAGTACAAGAGGGACAGCAGAAGGCTTAGAAGACTCCTTTTGCAGGAGCTCATAGTACCTCTTCTGAACATCAGATACCTGAGCAAAATCTCATTTGAAAAATTCCATCATTTTGGAAATTGTGTCACCAAAGGAATCTCCTCTAAGTTAGTCAGGATTAATAGACTCCTCTTTCTCAGAAACATAATCTAAGGGAGAGGGAATATGGGAGAAATAAGTCAGAGATTCCTCATCAGAATCTTCATCATAATCTGAGCAGTCTTGTTCCCTAGGCCTCTTACGAGGAGTAGAAGACTAAGGTGAAGCAGGAAAAGAACCCCCTAAGGGGGCTTCAAAGCCATAAGAGCATTAAACAAACCCTGACTAAAATGTTACCATTCACTCTGAGGGTCTTTAGGGGCAAGAGAAATATGCTTAGTTTTCTGCTTCTTTTTTAAGGGGACATCAGCCTTACAGATTTTCGGAGGCTCTGACCCCTCACAACACTCAATAAGTGCAGTCGGAATTTCTTCCTTCACTAAAATTTAAGTAACACCTCTAGTTATTTTAGAAATAATCAGCCGTGGTTCCCCCCTGTACATCAAAGTGGATGTCTGCAAGGACACCAAGGACATGCAGGAAGCCGAATCCATGCAGGCCTCTGGAGCGTTCGTGGCAGACGAATCTGATGAACAGACCAGATGGTCTTCTAGACTTTCACTAACCTCAAATGCGACATCCAGAGAAGGCGGCACAGCAGAAGAATCAGACATAGCTTTCTTGACCTTCTTTACAGATGGCTGTCCCTCGGGCTGGGAAGGTCCTTCTATAGTGTCTTTAGTGAGAAGCTTAAGATGCTAGTTCTCTAAATAAATAGCTACGGAAAAAAGCTGACTATGCAACATCTTAGGTATGAAAGCCTGACAAACAGCACAAGACATATGGTCGTGAGAAGCAGCTAAGTAAAAAACACTGCACATGACAGTTTTTGGGGAATCTGTCTCCCACACTGGCACTTACCCTTTCTAGATGACATGAAACCAACAACCCAACAAAGTCAAACAAAAAAGGTAAGGAAACAAAATCCCCAATGGGGAAGTTATCTGAATCAGCTAGGTAACGAGCACACGAATGAGCATACAGACCAACAATCGAAGACGGTCATCAAACTGGCAGCAAAGAAGTTCTGAGGATGGTACATCCGGACATCTCCTTTATGCCCAACATCATGCACAGGAAGCATACTTGTGAAGGCTTTGGTTTACTGGCCGGATGTCAGGCTGCCCTTGGCAGGGAATCCCTATTGTAAAGAATACTGCAACAGTGATATGGAAGGACATCAATAAACACTTGAAAACAAGTGTATAACATAAATTTGACAATGAATATCTTTATCTTTTAGCAACCAGGAAACTTCAACTTCAATGATCCAAACAGAGTACCTTCAGATATAACTTGGAGAGTAACACACAAGAATTAAGAACAATGAATACAGAGTACATACACATGCAATAATATTATAATAAACACACATAAAAATACTAGTAATAAATGTTAGAAATAAATATAAATAAGAACTTGACAATGCTGCTGCTGAGAACTTAACTGATTAGAACAGGATCACGGCATAACAAAATAAATAGAATAAATTAACAAAACAGTCACAACAGGCTTTGCTAATGGCTAACCCTGTGCCTGGAAGATATAAAGAAATGTTACAGTTAAGAATCAACATTTACAAGTAGTTCCTAAATAGTATGGCAACATAGGTTCATAGGATGGTACTAGGCTATCAGCCCTAGGGCCCATACAAGCCTAGCCATAACAATTCCCTGTCTATTTCTTCCCACAGTATTTACTTCCCTGTACCCCTGTCTAGCCGGGTGACTGACGTGATCCCCAGGGTGAATTTCCTTTCTCCCATCCAATCGTCAAGGTTCCTTTTGAAGAGGACCAGAGAGGCACTCTGCTTGACATGTATGGGCAATCTATTCCAGAGTCTGGGGAGTCTCTGGGTCAGGAACCTATCCCTCCAGCATGTTTTGTTTATTGTGATGACAAGGTTTAGATCCCTGGAGCATGTGGCTCTGAGGGATTGGGATTTCCTTAAGTGTAGCATGTCCAACAGCTCTGGGTTTGACATGGCCTTGTATGTTAAGTAAAGAACGCCTCTGAGTAGACGATATGCGACAGAGTATAGCTGGAGTTTTTTAAGGTGGTCAGCATAGGGCATCTGCTTTAGGCCTGTGATTCTTTTAGTGAGGTATTTCTGTGGCCTTTCCAGCTGTTGCAGATGTCTTGAGAGGTACATACCAAATGGGGCAACAGGTGTACAAACAGCTTTACATTTAACACAGAAGGGGATGAGCTTTCTTTCCACAACTTAAACAATAGATACTTCAGGTTAAGCTCAGTACTGCTAGATTACCGTCAAGACACTTGTATATATATGTGTATATATATATATATATATATATATATATATATATATATATAGCACCAAATGCTATACCAGCAATGGCACTCGGAGACCCTTAAATGCTCCCAAAAATCAAACAACAAAATAAATACCCAATGACTGCATAATGTGGAAACTAACACCTCTTGAAGTAAAATTCTAGTAACAGCTTGATGTACAAAACCACTTTCAGCTCCCACTTCCGTTCCTTTCCTCTTTCTTTCTTGTCTGTCATCTGAGGCTTCAGCAGCTGTAGCAACCATTTGTTTCTCCTATGTCAGTCAGGGAGTACAGTGCACACCACGCAAACGGTCTGCAGTGTTTTTTCACCCTTATTCAGAATGTACCTCTGTTGTGACATCTGCTTCCCCCTCCTGCAGCTGTTGACCCTGACACTGCATTACTACCCCCCATTGTAGTCTCATCTGTCATTATGCTGTACCCCCCCACCCCCGCCATGTATTCCCTGATGTAATCATGCTTCTCCTCCTCACATCTGGCTATGATGATAAGAATTCTGGCCTAACGCTGACTCCAATGCTGTCTTACATTACTTGTATCCCAAGACTTACGTGTGCTGTTTGTAACAAATGTTGATACAATGTATTTCAAAACTTTCCTCATACCCATTCTTCCTCCACTTTGTATGGGATATATCAGAACAATGTGCTCAGCTTGCCTTATTACCAATATAGCGTATTTAAGGTTGTAACCCAAGATTAGCATAAAGGCAATACAGTCAACATCTAATAAGTAACTGAATTTGTATATTAACATAAATGAATTAATACAGTCCATACTGCCTTTGCTAGCACCAGTAAGAAAGAAGTGAGAGTTGATACAAGGAAAATCTTTTTTCCATGTTGTCTGTTTTAATATTTTCTTCAAATTAACTTCTGTTTTATCCTAAGCAACTAATTATAATTATTTGTATACTGTTATGTGGGAGAGATTCTTGGCCTTTCCTTCAAAACTATCATACCTTCCCCTAAGGAGCACAGTTTTTACATTCACATGGCAACTTAATTCACCAGTTCTTGTCATCACTGAAGGAGGGCATTATGTTCAGCAAGTCAACAAAGACTGCCATTTCAGCATGAAAGCAAAAAAAGTGCAACAAACTGCCATCATTTGTTCATTTACTCATTATATAAAACCTAACTGATCCTTTTTGTGTGAGGCACTGAAGTAATTCTGGATAGAAAACCAGTCCATTGCACCAAAATGATGAAACTGCTATTTTATGTCTTATTAGACAAGTCTTTGGTGTTGAACCATGATCAGCACCGCCAGCAGTATGACATAAACAGCACACACAAGAGAGTTTTCAAAAAGAGTGGAAAACATCAGATCCTCACCTATAGCTGTCAAATGCCTGTTGGGGTTTGTAGTTCAAATCAGTGAGGGCTTCAGGAGGTTTGTATGCCAATGTTCCTCCCACACCATAGGATGTAGACGACTGTCTAGACATTGTGGAGGTCTGTTTCCATTTGGACAGTCCAAAGTCAGTCAGCTGAAACAAAACCATTAACATGTGACCATTTGTCTCTGTATTCAGTATAAATGCACATTATACCATGACCCCCTATTAATATTCCAAAATGTGCACGCGGATTGGCCAGCGTGCACGTTGTAAATCGACTTATACTAATGGAAAAAGGTCCGGTCGCCCGGACTTTTTCCATTAGTACAAGTCTTTTTTTAAAACACTGTCTCGCTATGTTAAAAGAGTTTAACATAGCGACACAGGTTGTCTCACTATGTTAAACTCCTTTAACATAGCGACACAGTGTGTAAAAAGCAACGGAGATCTTGCTTTCTCCATTGCTTTTTTTTTTAAACCTGTCTCGCTATGTTAAATGGGTTTATATAGCAATTTTTAAAATAAGCAACGGAGATCTCCGTTGCTTATTTTAAAGCTGTCTCGCTATGTTAAACCCATTTAACATAACAAAACAGTAAAAAGCAACGGAGATCTTGCTTTCTCCGTTGCTTTTGGCCACAGCTCTGATGTACTGTGTAGGCATGCGCAGTACATCAGAAGTGCCACGGATGCCAGACAGCTGCGGAAGGGCAGCAAAGAGGCATTATACAATGCCATTATTTAAGAAAAGTAATTGTTTCTTTTCTTAAATAATGTCATAGTATAATAGCAATAACCCACTTCTGGGTGTGGGTAATGCGGAATTTAACCACGGTTGTCTTTGTTTTGTCCCGAGGGCGACCACGTCAACCGTGGTTAAATCCCGCATTACCCACACCCAGGCGTGGGTTATTGCTATATTAAAATAATAGCCTAACATATTACACCACCAGTGAAAAGATAATGCTAGTGCTTTTCTGAAATTATCAGAAACGTTTCCCTGTAGAGCTAAAAAGTACTTTTTGGAACGTACAAAAAAGATTATAAATTTTCATATAGAAACAGACATTCTAATGAAAACTGTGGAATTCAGTCTAACAGTGGTAATAAACTAATATGAAATCTAAAAGTATAGCAATCTTGGATGCAGACAAGTTAAGCAAACAAACAACTAATAAACCAGATTACCCCTTTAACAACTCTGACTCTCACATTATTGGAGACACTCATATACACTGTACTTGCATGCAAGATTTACACAACTGGGTGGCAGTGTGCTTCTTGAAATAAATCAGTATGTACAGAAGCTATGCTGCATATGCTTGTATATTCCTTGTCAGAAAGGCACAAAGCAGCATATAAAGCCAGATCATGCACACCTCTCAACTGTCCTTGATTTTCAGGGACGTCCTTGATATTGAATCAAATTTTTGCTCAGTCTCTCTTAATCCCTCCTAAAACTGATGACATTTGGACAAAAGGTGGTGAATTCTACTTAATAAATAATGACAGTAATTAAGAGTTATAGACTTCTTTTACTTCAGAAACTGTATATTAATTCACCTTCTCTTATTCTGTCAATGTCCCAAGTTAAATAGTTCTAATATTTTAAAAGTGTCCCTTGATTGTCCCTGATTATTTGTGATTTGTCCCTGATGCTGTTGAGATTTTCCCCTGACTGGTTGAGAGCTATGGCTGCAGTGATACAGTGTCCACATAGGTGGATACCTGTCAAATGTTTGAAAGGGGAAGAAAAGGTGTATATGAAAGCAAGAAAACAAGGAAAGCAGCAAGTAAGGGGAGACACAGGATAATATACCAGAAGTGTGTGTGAGAAATGGGAAGCCAAGAAGGAATACTTTTTCAGGGAGTAGGCTACTCTTTTTATTTATGTATAAACGATTGACTTCAACAATTGGCTAAGCTTCTGGTGTCATTCAAAGGGGATCCAGTATCTGTCTGACTGGTATGACATGGTCGACAGACCACGATGCTTTGCCAGAGATGGCCTGCACCTGTCACCTCTGGGATTCCGTATACTGGCTAAGGCTCTTGCCGTCCCTATAGTGCCTTTTTTAGGCAAGGTTCAAAGGAAAAATTCACCACCGTAACAGGAACAGGCAAGTAAAAACTGAAGGTGATGCTACTCAATGCTAGAAGTCTAAATCTCAAAATGCACTCACTCGAGACACTCCTTAAAATGGAGAAGATCGATATCTGTGCAGTGACGGAGACCTGGTTCAAGGCTCCAGAGAGCACACCTGCACTACCAGGCTATAACTCATACCACACTTTTCGGCCATGTAACCTGGACTGGAACACCAAAGGCGGAGGTGTGTCCATATTCATTAAGGATAGCCACACCTCCAGGCTAGTTGCTCAGCATAATTCATCCAAGGTTATCCAAGTGCAACTAACTCTGGGCAAAACTGCAATCCAAATTGTAGCTTGCTACAGATCCCCCACCATGCCCCAGGATTCTCACTCCTCTTTTCTTGATGTGCTGGAAAATATTAGGGTTCAACCAAAAGTACAGTTTTGTACCTACCATAAATGTAGATGTTCGAGGATTCCCTTGCTGCAGTCCTGACAATTGGGTATAGTCCGCGTCCCAGTCGGCCCGAATACCAGAGTATAAGGCTGACGTCGGTCATGGCGCCTTAGACTGGCGTCAGTACGTCAGGGTACTAATGCGCATGACCGACGTCATTTCCTCAGTCTTTTCTTGCCCCAGATGTCAGAAGACCCAAAAAGACAAGTCCCAAAAACAACCTGCACCAAAAAACATGTACAATATATACAGTAATACATACAAAAAATATAAGCATGAAAACTCACCTACACAACCACCCTGAAACACAGAGGGGAAGGAGGGAGGGTAAATTGGACTGCAGCAAGGGAATCCTCGAACATCTACATTTATGGTAGGTACAAAACTGTACTATGTTCTTCGTCTTCCCTTGCTGCAGTCCTGACAATTGGGTAGAATCCCAAAGCAGAGGTAAGGGAGGCTGGCAAATTATAAAGTAGCAGGAGCTGACAACATGCCTTGTAAAACAGCTGTGGCAAAACCAGCTCTAGTCTTAGAGTATATAGGCAGGTGATAATGCCTAGAGAAAGTATGCACTGAACTCCAAGTAGCTGCTTCCAGAATATCCTTAGTTGCCACCCCTTAGAAATGCTGTTGAAGTGGCAGTAGCCCTAGTGGAATGAGGCCTAATCCCAGCTGGAACCTCTTTGCCATGATGGGAATAACAAAATGCAATGCAAAAGCCAATCCACCTAGAAATAGTTTGTTTTGACACAGGCTTGCCCTGTGAACTCAAAGCAAAAGAAACAAGTAACTGCTGAGACTGCCTAAAATCTTTAGTCCTGCTCAAATAATAACGCAATTGCCTGTGTACATCTAAAGTGTGCAAAATCTTTTCCCCTTTATTTTGAGGATCTGCAAAAACGTAGGCAAATGAATAGTTTGGTTTAAAGCCACACTAGAAACCACCTTAGGCATAAAGGAAGGATTAGTGCGTAATGATACCCTGTCCTTATGGAAAATCAAAAGGGCTCTACTGCCATAAGGGCCTGCAACTCAGACACCCTTCTTGCAGAAGTAATAGCCAACAGAAAAGCAGTCTTCCATGACAAATATTTCAATTCAGCAGTAGCTGCAGGCTCAAAAGGTTGTAGAGTAAGTTTTTCCAACACAAAATTGAGATCCCAAGCAGGAGTAGGAGCTCTACGTGGGGTCTTATATTCTTTGCCCCTCTAAGAAACTGCTTGAACAAAGGATGCGAAAACAAAGGTGGGTCACAATCATAGTGAGCTGAAATTGCTGCAGCATGAATCTTTATGGAAGAGAAGGACAAACCTTTGTCCAATAATTCAGTAAGATATTGAAGAGCCACACTCAAATTAGGCTCTGAAATCTCCAAATTCTCTGCTGTACTCCAAAATAAAAATCTCTTCCATTTTTCTGCACCCTCTCCTAGTACTAGGCCTTCTAGCTTCCATAATTACATTTAAAACTTGTTGAGGAAGCTGAGACCTACCATGCTTCAACACAGAATATGCCAAGCTGTGAGATGAAGAGATTGAAGCTTGACATTGAGCAGATGACCGTCCTTCTGAGATAACAAATGAGGAATCAGAGGTAAAGGCCATGGAGGCTTCTTTACAAGACTCCTTAGAAGTGGGTACCAGTGTTGTCGAGGCCAATCTGGAGCTATCAAAATCATCCTTGGCCTGTCCTGTCTGACCTTTAGTAATACCTTTGGAAGAAGAGGTAGAGGTGGAAAGGCATAGACATGAAGGTTTTTCCAACTGAAAGACAGAGCATCCACTTTCCAAGCTGTGTGATGAAACCCCTTTGTGCAATACTTTGGCAGCTGGTGGTTTAGTGGAGAAGCGAACAGATCTATGTCTGGAGTTCCCATGACACTGTCAATTTCTGAAATACATGAAGATCCAGTTTCCACTCGTGGGGATCCATGATTTGTCTGCTTAATACATCTGCTAGGGAGTTCTGTGCTCCTGGCAGAAACCTTGCCTGAAGAGTCAGTTGCAGGCTTAACGCAGTCTCCCATAAAATCATTGCCTGCCTGCATAGAGGATAAGAATGTGTTCCCCCTTGCTTGTTGATGTACCACATGACAGTTGTGTTGTCTGTCAGAATCAACACCTGCCCTGGAAGAAGTAACTCCTTGAACGCCATCAATGCAAACTGGACTGCTAACATCTCCTTCATGTTGATATGTAGATGCTGTAGTCTGGCAGGCCACTTGTCTTGTATCCACTTTCCATTTAGATGAGCTCCCCAAGCAGTGTCCGAGGCATCTGTCGTTAAAATCTGACTCGCCTCTGGCGGGTCACAGAGAGTCCCTTGTTTAGGTGACATTCCTGAGCCCACCACAAGAATTCCTTTTGAAGGCAAGGTATTATTTGAATGACAGTGTCCAAATCTTGGCAGTGCTGTGTCCATACAATTTTGAGATACCATTGCAGCTTCCTCATATGCAGTTTGGCATTGGGAAGCACTAGAATACAAGATGCCATGAACCCTAATGCTTGAAGGACTGTCCTTGCAGTCAGCACGGACTGATGAGATAGTTGATGGAAGTAAAGTGACAGACTCTTTTGTTTGTCCGGGGTTAAAAAGGCCATCTGGGCTGCTGTATTCAGTCTCACACCCAGAAAGCACATGTCTTGAGAGGGTACTAGACTGGACTTTATTTCGTTCACAGAATACCCTAGGCATCTTAGCACTGCTATGACATATTCCAGATGCTGTAGAAGGTGTTCCTTTTCTTGAGCCAGAATCAGGCAGTCGTCCAAGTAAGGATAAATTTGAATGCCTTGAAGCCTGAAGTAAGCTATCACTGGAGCCAGAACCTTTGTGAATACTCTGGGCAGTAGATAAGCCAAAGGGCAATGCAGAGAACTGATAATGAAAATCTCCAGTTGAAACCGCAGATACTTTCTGCAACTTAGCCTTATGGGCACATGAAGGTAAGCTTCCTTGAGATCCAAAGTTACCATCCAGTGATCCTTGCCCAGCAGAGGTAACAGTTGCTGTAACGTCAACATCTTGAACTTGGGAATGTCCAGATAAGTGTTGAGGATAGATAAATCCAAAATTGGTCTCCACGTGTTCCCCTTCTTTGGTACTAGGAACAGGCGAGAATAAAATCGAAGCCCCTTTCTGATACAGGGACTGGCTGAATAGCCCCTATCTGGAGTAACTGAGAAACTTGCTTGAGAGCCTCTTTTCTTTGTGGAGGAGGAACATCTGGCATGCCTTTGAAAGGGGCATTGTGTGGAAATAAAATCTGTACCCGTGATGAATGATATCCAGCACCCATCTGTCTTGAGTGATTAAATCCCAATTTTCTTTGAAAGAGACAATCTTCCTCCCAAAGGAGCTGCCAGACGAGAGTCCACTGGCAGCTGAAAAGGCAGGTCATTGGGTCTGCTTACGAAAGGACTGACCCTGCCCTCACCAGAAGTCTGAGCAGGTGAACTGTCTGATCTAGGCCTAAAGAACCTTGAGCCCTGCCCCTACCACGTCTAGATCTACCCCTAGACTGGGAACCATAAGCAGGATATGTCCACCCCTTAGCAGGCCAATTTCTACTAAACTTGGAGGTTGCACCTGCAAAAATCTTTAACAGTCTGCATAGACTTAGCTTTGTCCTCCATTTTCTTTAAAACTGCTTCCACAGGCGGTCCAAACAACACATCAGACTGTAAAGGAGCATCCAAAATCCTGGTCTTAACATGCTCAGCTAAATTCTGATCCTTCAACCATGCATGTCTGCGAAGAACAGAACTAGGAGCAGCCACCCTCGAGGAGGCCTGAACAGCATCAAAACCACACTGCAAAGAATGCTTACCCACTTGTTCAGACACATGAACCAAATCCAGCAATTCTTTACACTCAATACCTTCCGCCAAAGCATCCACCTTAGATTTCAATTGTGAAAGGAGATAATTCTGATATTTCAGCATATGAAATTGACAATTCAACGCCTCATGGCTAGAGTGGAAGAAGTATATACTTTCTTACCCCACCTATCCAAAGCCCTTGCCTCTTTATCAGAGTGGACAGGATTTTTAACAACAGAAGCTTTAACACCTTTAGGCCCCTGAGAAACAGTTTCTGGGTCCGCCCTGGGACTCTTAAACAAATACTTATGAGCTTGGGCACCCTATAATACCTATCAGGCTTAACAGGAGCAGGAGGCAAGGAATCAGGGTTCAAAGAAGCCTCTGCAAAACATCCTCCACCACATTCAACACAGGAGGAATAGCTAAGGGCCTATGCTGAGGCAAAACAAGAATTCCTAAGCCTTTTCTGGAGTCAGAGTAATCTTGGCCTTCCCATTTAAAGTGCTCCCTCATGGAGTGAAGAGTCTCTGAAAATGAAAAATCCTCAGGAGGAGAAGCTGAAGGAGTGGAATCATCCACATCAGAATCAGAATAAGCAGGAAACTCTTGCAAGTCTTCCACAGAAGACTCTGAAGCCTGTGAACACTGTTCAAAACTATCCAACTCCTGTTCCACCCTAGGCCTCTTATCAGGTGCGGGCATAGAACCTCTAATCAGAGTAATCAAATCTTCAGCCATTTTAAGCATATGTTTCTTAGGCACAGAGCCCGAAATGCTAGGAGAAGCCCCTACAGAAGCTGAACTTGGCGTCCTCTAAAAGAAGCTCTGGAAACAGAAGGAGAGGCCCTAACTACCTTGGGAAGAGAGGGAAGAACAGTTACCTGAGAAGCCCCTCAGCCTGGCCTACTTCCTGAGAGGGCACATCCTGTAACAGTAAAGTATCTGCCTGAGACTCCATAGAGACTCCTGGCAAAACCTCTGGCTCCCCTGAGCCTTCTAAAGGACCGGCGTCCGGGACTGCCGGTTCCTCACCCCTAGACTTCACTGTTTTGTCCTTGCGCTTCTTAGTTGAAGCAGGCGCCGGAGCATCCGACGGCATAGTATAATTACGCTTCCCAAACACTAACCTAGCACAATCAAGCCTCCTCTTAATAGTGCGCTTATTAAATCTAGCACAAGAGCGGCAACCAACAACGTCGTGCTCAGGCCCTAAACAAGGTATACACAATGTATGATAATCCCTATGCGGTATCTGCTTCCCACAAGTAATACAGTTATTCACTTTATCTGACATCCGGTAATATGCTGAGGCAAGAAAAAACCAAAATGTTCCCCAACGGGTACTTAGCCAACTCTGTACTCGGTCTGAAACTCCGGTTCGGGAAGATCTCAGAACGCCAACCTGCACTCGCAAAATTGCTTCTGCATCGGACCATGCGGCAAAAAAGACTGAGGAAATGACGTCGGTCATGCGCATTAGTACCCTGACGTACTGGCGTCAGTCTAAGCGCCATGACCGGCGTCAGCCTCTCTCTGGTATTCGGGCCGACTGGGACGCGGACTATACCCAATTGTCAGGACTGCAGCAAGGGAAGACGAAGAACATCAACCTAATAATGGGCGAGTTCAACTACCCCACCATTAACTGGGAAAACTACTAGTGTACCAAATCCTTTGCTCAACACTTTCTGGAATTCATAAACTCCAATGCCCGGGATCAACTTATTCACACCCTAACCAGGGGCAACAATATCCTTGATAGTGCAGTTGTGTACACCTACCATAAATGTAGATGTTTGAGTGTCTTCACTGTTGCAGTCATGACTGTAGGGTTCTCCCCTGCCGGCAGGCAGCCCTCGGTCGGCCAGAATCCCAAAGTCTGGGTCCGGCGTCAGCTGTTCAGCCATGCTCCCTGACATCAGAGCGCCAGGAGTACAAAGCTGACAGCCGACGCCATCTTCTCCAGTTTTTCTTGCCCCAGATGTCAGGAGTCCCAAAATGAAAAAGGTCCCAAAACCTTTGCAAATACACCTCAGAAGAATGGTGAAAAGTAAAAGTAAGAGGGGACAGGAGGGAGGGAAACCCAGACTGCAACAGTGAAGACACTCAAACATCTACATTTATGGTAGGTGAACACAACTGTACTATGTTCATCGTGTTTCACTGTTGCAGTCATGACTGTAGGGTAGAATCCCAAAGCTGAAAGAAAGGGAGGTGGTCATAAAGAAGAAGGGGTGGCTAAAAGGCCCTGCAAGACTGCAGAGGCAAAGCCTGCCCTAGACTTATAGTAGAGAGGTAGATTGTAGTGCTTAGAAAAAGTATGCACTGAACTCCAAGTTGCAGCTTCCAAAATGTCTTTGGTAGGAACTCCCCTGAGGAAGGTCGCAGAAGTGGCAGCAGCTCTGGTGGAATGAGTCCGTATACTCCCTGGGATTTGCTTTCCATGGTGTGAATAACAAAATCTGATTCCATAAGCAATCCATTTAGAAATGGTCTGTTTTGAAATGGCTTTACCTTGGGAACTTGAAGCATAAGAAACAAACAACTGTTCTGATTTTCTGATGTCCTTGGTTCTGTCCAGGTAAAAACGTAGTTGTCTGTGTACATCCAAGGAATGTAAGATCCTTTCCCCTTTATTTTGAGGAGAGGGGGAAAAGGTTGGCAAGTGGACAGTTTGATTTAAAGCCACTTTGAAAACCACCTTAGGCATGAAGGTAGGATTAGTCCTCAAAGATACCCTGTTTTGATGAAAAATAATATAAGGTTCCACAGCCATAAGAGCTTGTAACTCTGAAACTCTCCTGGCAGAGGTTAGGGCCAACAAGATTGCTGTTTTCCAAGATAAAAACTTGATGTCAGAAGAGGCAGCAGGCTCAAAAGGAGGCAAGGTTAGTTTTTCCAGAACATAGTTGAGATCCCAAGCAGGAATGGGAGGAAATCTAGGAGGTCTTAAGTTCTTAGCTCCTCTGAGAAACTGTCTCATGAGCTGGTGGGAAAAGATGGGAGGGTCTGTATTATAATGAGCAGAAATAGCAGAGGCATGTATCTTAATGGAAGAGAGAGACCCTTATGTAAGAGATCTGTCAAGTAAAGTAAAATTAAGGTAATGTTAGGAAGAAGAGGATCAGAATCCTGAGCCTGCATCCAGGAACAAAATCTTTTCCATTTTCCTGCATAAGATTTTCTAGTGCTAGGATGTCTGGCTTCTAAAATGACATCCATAACCTGCTTGGGTAGGAAAGAAGAAATCAAAGGCCCTGGATTAACCAGGCCGCCAGGCTGAGAGTTCTGACATGAGAGTGTAGAACCTGACCCTGATGTTGGGACAGACGGTTCGGAGACTGAGGTAAAACCCAAGGGGGCTCCAGACATAGGTTTTTTAGAGTAGGATACCAAAACTGCCAAGGCCAATTTGGAGCCAGCAAGATTATCATCTTGGGCTTGTCCTGTTTTATGTTCAATAAGACCCGTGGAAGAAGAGGAAGAGGCGGAAAGGCATATCCCGAGAGGTTCCTCCAACTGAATGACAGGGCATCCACTTTCCAAGCTTCTCTGTGGAAAGTCCTGGTGCAAAAATTCTGTAGTTGATGATTGAGATGGGATGCAAAGAGGTATATGTGAGGACATCCCCAGACTGCTGTTATCATCCTGAATATTTTGGTGTCCAGCATCCACTCGTGTGGATCCGAAAGGTTTCTGCTCAGACTGTCTGCCAGGAAGCTTTGTTTCCCTGGTAGAAACTGAGCTTGAAGATCCAGATTGCAAGCTAGAGCTGTGTTTCATAGATCCATGGCTAGTCTGCAAAGGGGGTAGGAATGAGATCCCCCTTGCTTGTTTATGTACCACATAACTGTGGTGTTGTCTGTCCATATTAGTAGTTGTCCTGGTTGTAAAAGATTCCTGAAGGCCAATAGAGCTTTCTGAACGGCTAACATTTCCTTTAAATTGATATGCAGGTGCTTCTGATCCTTTGTCCAAAGGCCCTGCAGACAGTTGCCCTGCAAATTGGCTCCCCAAGCATAATCCGAGGCGTCCTTGGTTAGAATCTGAGTGGCAGGAGGCAGACAGAAGGGTTTCCCTTTGTTTAGAGCACATGTCCTGGACCACCAAAGAAATTCCTTTTGAAGGCAAGGAAGGACGGAGATCAGTATGTCTAAACTGTGGCAATGCTGAGACCATACACTTTTTAGGTACCACTGTATTTTCCTCATGTGTAGTCTTGCATATGGTATGAGAAGGATGCAGGAGGCCATGTAACCCAAAGCCTGCAGGAATTTCCTTGCAGATAGCTGAGTTAAAGTTGCCAAGGTTTTGAAAGTTGAAGCCAGCTGTAACTGTTTTTCGGATGTCAGAAATGCCATCTGGGTTGTGGTGTTTAGAAGAGCACCCAGAAAAGTTATCTGTTGTGATGGTGTCAAATTGGACTTTTATGTTTACAGAGAATCCCAGGAACTTGAGGAGGTTCTGTACAAATTCTAGATGCTGGAGTAAGACATCCTTGCTGTCTGCCTGAATTAGACAATCGTCCAGATAAAGGTAAATTTGAATTCCCTTGAGTCTGCAGTAAGCTACTACTGGAGCCAGGCATTTGGTGAAGACCCTGGGTGCAGTAGATAATCCAAAGGGCAGCGCAGAGAATTGAAAGTGCCTCGATCCGGCTATGAATTAGAAGTTATGTACTCACCATAACGTTCCATCTGAGTAGGTGACTTCATTCGGATGCAACCTGTGGGTATCGGATCCGATCTCGGATCCGAGCCGGCAATTCAAAAGCTTAGGCTCCGAGCTCCTAGCTCCTCCCTCTTACCCATAACCCCTTGCCAAGCCCTGACTGACCTCAGATTGAGTTTGCCTCAAAATACTGACCACAGTACACTAAAACAGCATAAATACTCGCTCTATAAAGGACAGGGGGATGGAGGGATGGTTACATCGAATGAAGTCACCTAGTCAGATGGAACGTGATGATGAGTACATAACTTCTAAATCTGAAGTAGGCTCACTTCATTAGTCTGCAACCTGTGGGACAGAGTCCCTAGCTACCTGAATCTTGGGCCGTCATGCAAGGATGTTCCGCGGCACCGCTGAGCCAAAGGATGCTCTTCCTCTAGAAACAACATCCACCTTGTTATGAGATATAAAAGTATGAGGCGAGGCCCAAGTAGCTGCCGCAGATATCATCCAACGAAACACGGGACTTAAAGGCGGCTGTCGTAGAAACTGCCCTAGTAGAATGAGCCGTAACCCTCTGAGGAGCAGGTCTGCCTGAAGTGTCATATGCCTGCAGAATGCAATTAGCAATCCATTTAGATAGAGTGACTTTAGATACTGCTTTACCCAGAGCAAATTTAGCAAAGGAGACGAACAGCTGATCTGATTTCCTGTGGCCAGCTGTCCTGTTAATATAAAAACGTAATTGTCTATGAACATCCAAAGAATGCAATTTGTATTCTCCTTTGTTTGAATACTTGGGAAAAAATACAGGCAAATTGATTGACTGGTTAATATTGGATTCAGAAGAGACCTTCGGAAGAAAAGATGGATTGGTCCTGAGGCACACCCTATCAGGGAAGAAAGAAAGATAAGGCGGTTTGACACATAGAGCCTGAAGCTCAGACACCCTTCTGGCTGAAGTGATAGCTACCAGAAAGGCAGTCTTCCAGGACAGGTATTTGAAATCAGCAGAAGCTGCCGGCTCGAAGGGAGGAGCAGTAAGAGCCTGCAGGACTAAAGACAAGTCCCAAGGCGGTACAACCTCCTTGACTGGAGGCCTTAACAAAAAAACTCCTTTGAGAAAAGTTTTGCATAATTTCGCTGTCATAAGAGGAGCTGTGTCATGACCAATGTGATAATGCGAGATAGCCGCCAATTGTACCTTAATCGTGGAAGAACTAGCCCCTTGATGAAAAAGGTCTGTTAGAAAATCCAGCACCGCAGAGATAGGTGCTGAAAAAGGATCCACAGTTCTCTGTCCTGCCCATATAGAGAACCTCTTCCATTTACTCCGATAAACCTGTCTGGTGGAAGGTTTATGAGCAGCCACCAAAATGGCCTTGACCGGTGAAGAGATACCGGGAGTCCTAATTAAGGTTGGAATTGGAGCAGCCAAGCTGTCAACTTCAGGGTCCGTAAATTGGGAACTGGCATTCCCAAAGGGTGAGAGATGAGATCCAGTGGATCCAGAATCCATGGTGGATTGATTTTGTGAGACCATACAAAGGGAACCAAGGTTGTCGAGGCCAGAATGGGGCAATGAGAATCATTCTGCTCCCCAAACTGTTGGCTTTCTGCAGAAGCCTCTGCATCAGAGGAAGTGGAGGGTAGGCATAAAGGAGACCGGGAGGCCAAGCATGCACCAGAGCATCCTCGGGAACTCCTGGTGGGAAGTAGAGCGAAGAAATTGTCGCATTTGGCGTTTGAGGGAGAAGCAAAAGATCGCAACAGGGTTGCCCCAAGCGGCAAAAAATCTTCTTCGCTACTTGAAGATTGAGGGACCACTCGTGTGGAGAAAGGATGGTGCGACTGAGCTTGTCCGAGGATGTTGGACTTTCCCGGAATGTGCGTTGCTACCAGAAAGCGTTTGGTGGAAATCGCCCATTCCCAGACTCTCATGGCCTCTCGACAAAGGGGTAAGACCTGGTTCCTCCTGCTTGTTGATATACCAGACTACGGACATGTTGTCTGTCTGAATCGCAATAGTCCCTGAAGGAAGAGCGTGGTGAAGTGCTTGCGCTAGGAGCACCGCCCTCATTTCAGGACATTTATATGCAATGGCGTCTCTGTGGGATTCCACGTGCCTTGGACAATCTTTCCGCAGAATGCCCCCACCCGAGGCAAGAAGCGTCCGTGGTCACTGTGGCTCGGGAAATGCAGCAAAAGGTCTCCCTGCCAGGGCTCCGGAGAAAGAAGCCACCACAGAGGAGTCCCTGCACGCTCTGCTGACCGCAATCGGAGCGTTTAGAGGCGAACAAAGAGGAGACCACTGAACTTGAAGGGTCCATTGAAGAACCCGCATGTAAACGGGCATGAATTAGAAGCGGAATAGCTGCCGCCATAGAACCTAGGGCCCTCAGGACCAAGCTGCAGTTGGAGATGGTTGCAGGATTGCTGTCACATGACACCTCAGGCTGGTGATACGGTCTGGGGTGAGGAAGGCTCGCATTGATTTGGTGTCTAGTCTTCCTCCTATGAAATCTATAATTTGAGTTGGATACAGAAAGATTTCTCCCAGTTGATCGTGATGCCCAGCCTTGGTGCTAGTTGAAGAAAGTAATCCTGGCTGAGCACAGAAGATGCCTTGATGATGCCGTCAGGAGCCAGTCGTCCAGGTACGGAAAGACCTGTAATCGCTGGAGCCTCAGGTGGGCCGCTACCACCGCTAGCACCTTGGTAAACACCCTGGGGCTGAGGTGAGACCAAAGGGAGGACCCTGAACTGATAATGACTGGCTCCCAGCGGGCGAAGAAACCTCCTGGATCGTCTGTCCATTCGAATGTGGTAGTACGCATCCTTGAGGTCTATGGAACACATCCAGTCGTTCTCCCTCAAGAGGGGGAGAATAGATTGCAAGGTGACCATCCGGAACTTTTGCTTGGTTACTGACAGGTTCAACTGGGAAAGGTCTAAGATTGGTCTTAAGTCCCCCGTCTTCTTTGGCACCAAAAAGAACCTGGAGTAAAACCCTAATCCGGCTTGATCTGGGGGGACGCGCTGGATGGCTCTTCTTTCTAGCAGCTGCTTGATTTCGATAGCTGCCGCCTCCCTTTGGTCGGGTGGAACATCTGGGAGGCTGCGAGATTTGGGAATCTTGAATAGGGGTATTGAATATCCTCTGGATATAAGTCGAAGCACCCAACTGTCTGTTGTTATGGACTCCCAAGAAGTCAGGTGCATCGAAAACCGCCCCCCCGACTGCCTCCAGAGACGGACAGCCGGGCAACCCTTCAGGGCTGCTGCATGGGTCTCTCAGAGAAGGGTTCTCTGGACCCAAAATTGCCAGGAGCCCCCCTGCCTCTGGCACGACCTCCCGTCCTCCTCTGCCACGGAAGGACTGGTTATCCGAGCAGGTTGGGACTGCTGCGACTTCGGAACCACATCTTCTTCTGTCCCTTTTGGTTCTTAGAAGGACCTCTGGGGAGCTGAGAAGCGGACTCCGGCGGCAGACAGCGTCTTCCCGTCCTTTCGCTCTGGACTAGTGTCTCGCGAACAGTCTTGCCAAACAAGGCAGAACCATCGAAGGGCATTGAAGGTCGCCTTGAAGGGCTCTGCAAAATCACAATGGCGGAGCCAGGCCTGGCCTCATGACAAGGCCTGCTCCGCTGGCTCTAGCTCCCTCAGTAGCATGAGACAGCAGCCGCATGTGTTGGATACTGATCTGAGAGTGGCCATTGGTGGAGTAAACCTGTTTATCCTCACTCGAGATGGACTCGGGAGATGCAGCGTATTCTTTAATCAGATCCCGCTGCATCCTGATGACATGTGCCATGTAGTTCAGCGCTCTCAAGGAGAAGGTCGCTGAACTAAAACTCGCTTCCCAATGCGATCCATGAAGCAGGACTCCTTGCCGGAGGATGGGGAGGGACTCTCCTGGGCCAATTCCCTCTTCGTGGCTGCAGCCATCATCATGGCATCTACTGGGGACCCTTACTCCAGTGGAGTGCGGTCTGATGGAGGAGAAAGAATGCGGTCCGAGCAGGATAGGCTCAATGGTGTCCGGATCCTTCCGCCCTGATGGATATAAGATCCACCAGGGGTCAGCAGGAGGACACCCAAGAGGTAGAAGGGCCGCCTCGAATGCCTCCAAGAACACAGACTTCGAAGAAGCCTTGGGGCAGACCACCCCCTGATGCTTAACATTTCCATGGTGTCTCCAAATTGGGCGTCCTCAGGCGGTGACCTACGGGGGCCTTCCCCTTCATCCAAGTCCGTGTCTTCAGTGGCGGACTCAGGCGTGTCCATGTGCCTCCTCTTGCACTTACGCTTCCGAGGTACTTCATCGGGGGGGCTGTCCGAGGAGTACTCTTCAGCAGATGGATGTTCCAAGGGAACCACTTGGGACATCGAGGCGGGCTGTCCCTGGGACCGGCTGGTGGGGGCCTGGCCCAACTGCAATGGAGTGCGGGATGGAGCCGTGGCAGGGACCGGGGGTCCGGATGTCTCGACAGTGCCCCTGCCACAACGTCGAAAGCCGAGGGGGAGCCAGCTTCTCTAAGCCCCGAGAGCCGACCCCCACTCGGATCCGACTGAAACCGTCGGATCCGAGAGACCAGTGTGCTCCGACCTGGACGGGCCGAGACACCAGCTCCCTCGGATCGAGGCTCGGCCCTCGGCTCCGAGGTCGGTCAGTACCCGAAGCACTCAAGGGATGGGGCGGATCCGAGGTGCTCCGACCTATCGGATCCGACCCACCCCGGATCCAAATCTGCAGGCGCCGATAGCTCGAACCCGTGGTATGGGTGGAGAAGGAGCTAAGGGGCGAAAAAGGGGTCAAGCCCCTCCCGGATGGGGGCTAGGAGCACTCCCATTTGCATTTGGGCCTGGATGAATTTCCTCATCATCCGGTCCATATCAGCAGCTCATTGAAAAGGTCGATCTAGAGGAGGCCACGAGCGGACCTAGAGAGCCGCCTCGGTGACCTCCTGGAAGGGCTAGCCTCCTCCTCCTCGGGTCCAGGAGAGAACCGAGGGAGTGGAGCCGAGGAGGAGGAAGGCTAGAAGGCACAGGGAGGCCAGCTTAGATGGAGGAGCAACTAGAAGCTTGCTCTCCTCTTGTGGTGCTTCTCCCTGTGCCTCTCCTTCTGTCTCTCCTAGAAGAATCCTTCCCCTCCGGCAACTTTGGGAGGTTGAGTCCCAGCCGGAGGGAGAACTCACAGCAACAGGTTGCTGACTGGAAGGGCAGAGGCGAAGCAGTATCTGGGGGTAAAGACCGCCAGCACCAACCGACCTCCGTTCCCTCAAAGCCGGGTTGAACCCTGCACAAATGGTACAACCAGAAGACAGGTGTTCAACCCCAAGCATTCTTGCACAGTGTGGCCATCTGCTGGGGACAGCTTATGGCCACACTGCACATTTCGAAAACAGCCTTAGGGGCTTCAGACATTACAAACCTAAGGCCTAAATACACACACACAGAAACAAACTACGAAAACCCGATAAAAATTAACTAAAGAGGGAGGAAAGCCTTAACCACACACAACACTAACTAGATTAAAAACAAAAACAGAGAATTAGAAAACTTTTTCTGTCAAAAATCTAACTTAACTCAACCAACGCCAGGAGCTCTAGAATTCCGTTGCTTTTTGAAAAGCGGCAAACGAAATCTGAGGTCAGTCAGGGCTTGGCAAGGGGTTATGGGTAAGAGGGAGGAGCTAGGAGCTCGGAGCCTAAGCTTTTGAATTGCCGGCTCGGATCCGAGATCGGATCCGATACCCACAGGTTGCAGACGAATGAAGTCTGCCTACTTCAGATCCTGAGGTATTTTCTGTGATCCTGCCTGATAGAAATGTGTAAATATGCCTCCTTTAAATCCAAAGTCACCATCCATGCATTTTTGGACAGCATTGGAAGTAGCTGCTGTAGAGTAAGCATCTTGAATTTTGGAATCTCTAGAAAGGTGTTCAAGACCGACAGATCCAGAATGGGTCTCCATGAGTTTTGCTTCCTTGGGACTAGAAAGAGCCTTGAATAAAACCCTTTTCCCCTCTCTGAAAGAGGAACCAGTTCTATGGCATTCATAGCCAAAAGAGCTTCCACCTGGTTTAAGGCCTCCATCCATTGATGTTTTGGAAGGTCTGGCCATCTGCTTGGCCTTGGCAAGGTATGAAAATGGAATTTGTAACCTCTTAAAACCACATCCAAAACCCATTTGTCTTGGGTTATTTGAGTCCAATTTTGATAAAAGAGAGCTTTCCTCCTAGAGGGGCTTCCAGGGAAGAAATTCCTGAAGCCCCACAGAGGGAGTCATTGAGTTTGTTTCCTTTGAGATTGTGACCTGTCCTCTCCTCCCCTAGGGGTGGAAGCAGTCCACTGTCTTGGTCTATAAGCAGCTTGTGATTGAGGCCTCCCTCTGGAACGTCTATATCTACCCCTCTGAGGCCTGTCTGAAGAGGGAAAGGACCAATTTTTCGAAGGCCAATTCCTGCTAAATCTAGGAGGCTGTACTTGCAAGAAATCTTTAACTGTTTGCATTGATTTCCCCTTATCATCCATCTTTTTAATCACCTCTTCAGCTTTTGATCCAAACAAAACATTAGGCTGAACAGGAGCATCCAATAATTTTGCCTTTACCTGTTCAGGTAAATTTTGTTCCTTTAGCCATGCATGCCTCCTAATGACTGTGCCAGAGGCCGCAGCCCTACAAGAAGCCTCCAAGGCATCAAATCCACAGTGTAAACCATGCTTCCCAACCTGTTCAGTGGCATGCAATAAATCATGTAATTCCTTATCCTCTGCACAGGCAGAAATGGAAGTAAGCTTTTGCTTTAAGACAGACAATAGAAATTGCTGGTATTTAAACATATGAAACTGACAGTTTAAAGCCCTAATGGACAAAGTAGCAGAAGTGTACACTTTTTGCCCCATCTTTCTAAGGATCGAGAATCCTTTTCAGTAGGAGTAGGATTTTTGGCAGAAGCGGCCTTAGCTCCCTTAGGACCCTGGGAAATGGTTTCAGGGTCAGCAGAAGGGTTCTTGTATAAAAACTGATGGGAATCAGGAACCCTGTAATATCTATCAGGTTTCACAGGAGCAGGAGGAAAAGAGTCAGGGGTTAAGTTAGCCTCGAAAGGCATCATCCACAATATCCAAAACAGGAGGGATAGCCAGGGGTCTATGCTGGGGAAGAAGAAGAAATTCCCTCAGCCTTTTCTTGGATTCCGAATACTCCTGTCCTTCCCAGTGGAAATGTTCCCTCATTTCATGCAAAGTTTCCCCAAAAAGAGAAATCCTCAGGGGGAGAAGCTGAAGGAATGCATTCTTCAGCATCAGAATCCTCATAAGGTGGGAAAGAATATTCCTAATCAGAAGAAGAAACTGCGGAAACAGAAGCCTGATCAGAGGAATCATAAGAAATATCCTGCCTTGGCCTTTTGTCTGGAGGGGGATGAGAACCCCTAATCATAGTAAGCAAATCCTCCGCCATCTTGAGTAACTGCTTCTGTGACTTGGGAGCCGGTTCAGAAGAAGCCTGTGTAGAAGTCTTTGATTTTTGAAGGAGTCTTTGCCTTTGTCTTTGGCTTTGCCTTTATTAGTAGCTGAGTAGGCCTGAAAACCCCTGCGGAAGCCGGTACCTGCACAGCGGCTCCGGACCCATCCGAAGGAGCGTTGTCCGAAGGTCCTGCAACAGAAATATTTAAAGGCCTGGTTGGCTCCTCATGAGAGTCCATTTCAGCCATCGGTTCTGAAATGGCCGACGACAGGGGCTGCAAAAGCGCCTCACTGATGACGGCTGAACCTGAAGCTGGCTCCGCTTGTGCGTTATCATCAGATTTGGACCTCGGAGGCCTGTCTTTATCCTTGCGACGTTTATGAACTCGGGTAGCCGGGACCATATCCGATGACATTTTGTAGTTAAAGCGCCTACTGAAGTAATGAAAAGCAAAATCGTACCTTCGCTTAATTGTACGTTGATTGAATCTAGCACAAAACCGACAACTAGCTACGTCGTGGTCAGGGCCCAAGCAAGGAATACAGTAAGAATGAAAATCCTTATGAGGTATTTGCTTCCCACATGAAATACAATTATTAACTTTTTCTGACATCGGAGTGGAGCAAGAAAAAAGTTTCCCCAACAGGGTACTTAGCTTTGAGTGGAGAAGAAAGTCTTCAGACCAAAGTATATCAGTAAAATTCATCAGGAGTCCGCCGACCGGCAAATGCGAACTGCTATCACTGCACGGCAAGAAAGACTGGAGAAGATGGCGTCGGCTGTCAGCTTTGTACGCCTGGCACTCTGACGTCAGGGAGCATGGCTGAACAGCCGACGCTGGACCCAGACTTTGGGATTCTGGCCAACCAAGGGCAGCCTGCCGGCAGGGGAGAACCCTACAGTCATGACTGCAACAGTGAAACACGATGAACATCTAGTCATTACCAACAGGAGTGACCGGTGTTCCACACCTGAAGTCAACACCTCGTTGGTCCGATCCGACCATAAGCTAATCACCCTAGATATCCACATCCTGCCCCCAACCCCCATTAAGGAAACCACAGTAAAACAAATTCTGCAAAGCCAACTTCATGCTTCTTAAGACACAAGTGGTGAACTTCATGACATCCATGCAGATGGACAATACAGTTACGACTGCTGAATCCTACACAATTGCACTTTATAAGCACTTACACGAGTGCATGGATCGTGCTATCCCAAACAGAACCAAGATGCTATCCTCCAAAAAAAGGAAGCCAGTCTGGTGATCTCCTGCCATAAACAAACTGTACAACAGAAGGAAGAAACTGTTGCAAAAGAGAATAAAATCCCATGAGTGGAGGAACTCCCTGGTCAGCCTCAGTAAGAAGCTGAGATCCCTCATAAAATCCTCCAAAGCTAGTTACGAAAACAAAATTGCCACGGATTCTAAAGACAACCACAAAGCATTCTATAGTTATGTGAAGAATCTCAATGGCAACACTCACATCTGCTCTGAGTTACAGCCTAATGGCACTAAATATACAGACTCAACTGATATTGCCAACATCCTGGCAGATAGGTTCAATGCTAACTTTACCCCCCCCCCCCCCCCTAAAGGGCCCATCTCTGTACCGGTAGAATGCAAAGTTCCTGTAATCATGGCTGCACAGGTAAAAGCCACACTCTCCAAAGCCAAGAACATAGCATCCATGGGACCAGACAACATCCCAGGCTGCGTTCTACATTAACTACAGAACGAACTGGCACCCCACCTAAGTACCATGTTCAATCATAGCCTCACCTCAGGCTTTGTGCCCACTGAATGGCGCACAGCGAGGGTTACCACACTCCACAAAGAGGGAGCCATGACGGACTCCGGGAACTACCGCCCATTTACCTGATGAGCCTGGTCTGCAAGGCCATGGAACGTATCATCATGGAACTTATAAAGAAAGACATTGGTAATCTCCAAACTCTGGACCCCACCCAGTTCGGGTTTGTAAAAGGCAGATCATGTCTTCTAAACCAGATAGACTTCTTTGAAGCAGTTACCAAAGTCATAGACAAGGGTAAGGTGGTTCACACAGCCTATCTAGATCTTGCCAAGGCTTTTGACACCATCCCCCACTCTGAAATTATAGATAAACTCACTAAACTAGGTATAAATCCCTATGTCACAAGACAGGTGGCCAACTGGCTCACTGACAGAACCCACACTGTGAAAGTAGCAGACTCCAAATTCGACTTCAGACCAGTGACAAGTGGAGTACCACAGGGTTCAGTCCTGGGTCCTCTCCTGTTTGGTATCTACTTCTCTGAAGTACAAACTAACACAGAAGGTCTTTGGCTAACAAAGTTTGCAGATGACTGCAAACTAGGAGCCATAATCGAAACTCCTAACGATGTGGACATCCTACAAAAGGGCCTCACTGAGACAGATACCTGGTTTCAAAGCCATGGCCTCAAGCTCAATACCAAAAAGTGCATTGTCATCCCCTTTGGTAAAAACACTGTACCCTTAACACCGAAAGTGTGACAAGAAACCTTGGGACATAAGTGGACAGTAGTCTCTCCTTTGATAATCACATTGCCACAGTAGTCAGGAAATCCTTCTATGTAGCACACCTCATCACAAAAGATTTCTCATCCAGAAAAAAAAGAGATCATTGTTCCCCTCTACTCATCACTCATTAGACCCATTATAGAGTACAATGCCCCTTTTGGTATGTACCTTACAAGACATCTACAACAACTGGAAAGGCCTCAGAAATACCTCACAAAGAGGATTACTGGCCTCAAACAGATGCCCTACGCAGACCTTCTCAAAAATCGCCAGCTTTACTCCGTTGCATATCACCTACTCAGAGGTAATCTCTGCCTAACATACAAAGGTATGTCAAACCCAGAGCTGTTGGATATGCTCCACTTAAAGAAATCCAAATCCCTCCAAGCTACATGCTCTAGGGACCTAAACCTTGTTACCACAATAAACAGAACATGCCAGAGGGATAGATTTCTGTCCCAGAGACTTCCCATACTCTGGAACAAACTACCTATCTATATCAAACAAAGCTCCTCATTAGCACTCTTCAAGAAAAATCTTGATGACTGGATAGGAGATAGGAAATCCACCCCGGGGATCACTTCTCTGGCTCTGCTCAACAGGGGCACAGGAAAATAATTTTCTTGGGTGGCGAAAGCCAAGGTACCTTCTTGGATAGGCTTATACAGGCCCTAGGGCCAATAGCCTAGTACCTACCTATGTATGTTTATTTATTTCTTCTTTTACTTCATTCATGCATTCATTTATTTGGTTTTGTTTGTCTTTGATAACTGGGATAGGCTGAGTAAGCCTTGGCAAAAAGGTCCCTTTTCAGTGGTGTCCCTGGCCAGAAAAGCACCAGTGTTACAATAAAAATAGTGTTACAATAAACTACTACAGAATACAGTACGTAGACATTAACTCAACATAGAATATACTACTGTACATATATACATTTGTATACATAACATAGAATATACTACTGTACATATATACATTTGTATACATAACATAGAATATACTACTGTACATATATACATTTGTATACATAACATAGAATATACTACTGTACATATACATTTGTATACATAACATAGAATATACTACTGTACATATATACATTTGTATACATAACATAGAATATACTACTGTACATATATACATTTGTATTTTCATGATTTTGCACTTTTTCACATAAAAACAGTAAGCATAGTATCTTGGTCAGTTTAATAGCATATACTGAGAGAAATAAGTGACATATATAGGAAACAGTTAATACATGGTTTATGTAAAACAATTTAGATCCTGATTGTTTCGTTTTGTAGAGGAATGAAAGTTTTAGGGGTGAAAAAATAAGTAGTTTTGCTTATATAGTGCAGGTTACATAAGTGAGAAGATAACAAGCAAGTAGAAAGGTTTGTTATTGCTAACACCATTTATCTACAGTGTTGAATCTTTTATGCACACGTACACTTTGTGAGGGGAAGATCAAAAAGAAAGAAGACAAATCAGTGTATACAGGCACAGACAGACACATACAAATGCACAGACAAAGAAGGTGCAGTGAGTAGGATGGAGAGACATGAGATACATACAAAGGACAGACAGATGTTGATGCAGACTGAGGAGGGTTGGAAAACACACATGGGATGGAACCTGACACAAGATAAGGGTTATACCCTACTGAGGATAATGGTTATACCCCACTGAGGATAAGGGTTATACCCCACTGGGGATAAGGGTTATACCCCGGTGAAGATAAGGGTTATACCCCGCTGAGGATAAGGGTTATACCCTGCTGAAGATAGGGTGAGGTAAGAGCAGCAAAGTGCTGCCGCAACTCAGAGGGACATTAGTGATCCTCAGCAAATGACACATCAATGTGGCCAGAGGTATGGTCCACATCAACCCCTTGCAAATCAATGGTCACAGACAGCTGGGTGAGTGAATCGGCAATCTGCTTCAGGAGGTTGTCCAGCAAGGATGTTATCTATGCATTGCAGCTTCCAACACCTAGTCTAGCAATGACTTGGCTGGCTCAGACAACGCAGCAAGGCAACATGGTGGTGAGGAGTGGGCTTCTCCCCTCTTTTGAAGTACCCACCAGCCTCAGCAGTCTTACTCCCTTCAGCTACTGCCTCAACAGGGGTGGACTGCAGTTGAGTGGACTGAAAATTTGTCCTCATAACTGCCAAGTGGAGACGCATTGGAAGTTGACCATGAGAAAATCTATTTGGCCAAGGATGGCAAACATTTAAAACAGAGGTTAGTATAATTATTCTTGACTAGCTGCTAATCACTTCTATCTCCTGCACCAGGTACCATAGCTCAATTCACTATGCTTGTGCTAAAGGAGAAAGTTTAACATCATAGAACTGTGACAGGTGTAAAATAAGATGGTATAACAACAATGGAAAGTTTCCACTCCCATAGTTATGCCCCAGTAGCTGAGTGCCAGGCAGCAGGGAGATGTCAGTCCCCTGAGTATTCATTAATATGCCAATATATAAATATGCCTGGTACACCAAGAAACATCAGGTATAATGTAGATGCCCTGTCATGGGACAATATAACCACACCATATAACAGGACCCTGCAGAAAGTATGGCAAATGCAGTTGGCAATTTACAGTATGAACCACCCCAAGACCGCCATCTAAAACTGATATGCTAAATGATAAAGACCTGGAAATAGGAAGACTAAGTCCCCACATATACTTTACAATTTTAACTCTAGTCTGCTTATAATATTACTCAGGGCACCATTGGTTATTCAGTTCCTCCCGCTCACTGATATCATTAGGAAGGCAGTGCTGCAGAACACCAAACCAATGCCTGAACTGTTCTCCTGCCCTGGTAAGCCATGGCTGAAGTCAGCATCTCAGCCAGGTCACATCAGGAATCAACTGGACCAACACAGAAGTCCATCAGGCTCCATAAAATAGCCATGAAGGACACAGAGCATGATCTTGCTCTCCTTCATAGACAATATAGGTGTTCTGCACTGACCACTGAGCATGTGTACAAGCCACCTCTGCAGTAGACATCCTCTGGAAATGGTGTTCCATTCCAGAGGTGTAAAATGTGAGCTGTGAATCATACTTGCAGTACAATAATGAATAATAGGTAGTGCACCTTGCAGTCAAGAACAAGCACCATGCATGTAGTTGCAGAGGTGTCTTGCATGAGTAGACATCCAGAAATATCAGAGGCTAGCCTAAGCATTAAATCATACTTCGTGAATATTCATCACACCTGACGTTATTTGCATTCACATCGCACCAACAGGCATAAAGTTGCTTATTTAAGATGTGTGACTATTTCTGTGGAATAGCAGTATTGCTATCACTTACAGGCAGGTGAGGGCAATACACAGCTTCTCCTCTGTAACTGTATGGTAAGCTGCTTATGTCTGCCTTCAATGGAATATGCTTTCTTGTACAAGTATTCTGTTTACCATAAGACCAAAAATGGACCAGCATATGCTATGTGTACATATATGGTACTAGTAAAATGGTAACCATCAATATCAAAACATGCCCCTTTACATGCCTGTCATTTTATATGGATGTTGTATGCCCTGTGGCCTTTGGTGCTAGCTACGATATTGTAATGTCTATACATGCCTGTACCTCAAATGTAGTGGTGTAAAGCTGTGTCATCTGTTTCTCCACATGACTCCATGTGGTGGCACCTGGGAATACTGCCCTTCTGTATAAATACCTGCAAGTCCTAACATAGGGGCTGATTTCTGCAGGGACACTGCACGTGTCATGTATCATTGTGTGGCAGGCGCACCAGCATTTGTGCTACCATCTACCCTCCCTACTATATAGTATGATATTCATTCAAAACAGCCTCTTCCTATATACTGTGATATATACCCAAGTACCCTTGTTTCCGTAGGTGCTGTCCTACCTGACCCAGCTGTAAACAGCTTGTAGCCATGTCTCTTATGATCACAGGTGTCTGCATATATGGAAGTCAAGATGGACAGCACAAGCTGGACAATTTGAGCCTTGCTATAAATGATGCCCTGCTACAGGCACTAAGAACTGCAGCCCTGGCATCCCCTCAACTTTTTAAGTTGAGGAACAGATAAAAAAGGTCCTCAATTTAAAAAAAAAAAAAAAAAACTGAAAAGCTTACACTGCACGGAGCACTAAGCAACTCTGATCCCAAATGCAAATGCAATAGCTGCCTTCATTTCTATATGCCAGCAATGCACTAAAGACTGAGAAGCATCTGCCAATTATTCCTCTCTTATCGCACCCAAACTACACCTCTGGTGGCACCTGTTGGAGAGATACAGTGCTAACCAACCTTTATGGGACCAGATGAAATGGACACTGTCATTGATGCTGCAGGTGGACAGAATTGCACATTAAGGCAATAATGCAAGTGTCATTGACATGACATACTGTACTAAGGCAAAGACACATACTATAGTGGAGGATTGGTCAGCCACAAGGAAGACCACTGGGAAGAAGCAGGCTAACAGAACTGGAACAAGTTTCAGGTATCCCTGTGGTAGGACAATAGTATTTGGATTATGTCTAAAAGACTGGACACCTGCACTAGGATACTCTAACTCATGGATCATGCTCCAGGTTAGCACTAACACAGTAAGCTAACCACACCATATACTGATATGCTTTTTTCATCGGAAAATCAGGTATCCAGTGACATCAGAACAGCAGCAGAGGAATGCACTGACACTCAGCACATGCATGCCACGTGGCCACAGTGAAATCACAGGCACTCGTTCACACTCTGGTGTGTCTTTTATTTTATATTCATAGGGCAGACCATTATTAGGGTGATAGTAGAGGCTGAGGTACAACAACATGCAAAGGTTGTTGTAAGTGCAAAGACTGAAGATAAATATGATGAAGATAATCTCTTTCCTGTTCTCACACCATGTGGCACATCCAGCAATCAGCACCCTTCAGCACTCACCGTTTCTGTAGCAATTACAGGTTTTACGGGCTCAGGTTGCTAGCCCAAGGCCCAACCCTCCTCAGAGGGTGCATCACACATTCGCATGCATACACTCACATCTAGGGCCAATGTAGAGTGCCCAATCCACCTACAGCATGTTTTTATTTTATTTTGTATTTATTTATTTAACATTTGTCGACCGGAAAATCCTGCCTAGGTTCCACAGAGCCTATTTTCAGCAGAGGCCTGGGGAGAAACGCTCCAGACGCATGTCTTTAGAATGTCTTTTGGAATGTGGGAAGAAACCGGAGCACCCAGAGAAAACCCACGCAAATGGAGGCAGGGCATACAGAATCTGCACAGAAGGCACCCTAGCCAAGAATCAAACCAGAGAATCCCTTGCAACAACACTAACTGCTGCACCACTGTGCCACCCTGATAATGACAATGATAAGAAACAAATACCGAGTCACAGTCAGATGACACTATGACACTGCCTGTCTCCATCCTTCGTAGACTGCCACCTGCAGAACAGGGTGAAGACGTGGACTTGCCCACAGATAAACTTGAGGCCATACATCATGAGTGCTCACCATCCCTGTTAGGGAAACAACAGAAGCCTGAACTAGGAATGTCACAGAATGTAACAATCACATTCTGAACAAATAGTATTAAATTGACTATAATCAATCAGTTTAACCTTTGCTGATTATACAAAATAGAATATTGCTATTTAAATCTAAAAACTTTCAGTATATGCCATAAAAATGGCGATTTATGAATATGAAAAGGGAACTTGTAATCATTAATCACAATAAATGAATTATTTGTTTTTAACCTATAATTTCACTCATTTTATAATAAGAAATGACAGATATGAAAATCCTTATGTGTAGGAAATGGGAGAAGAGGGATGCACTGATAATTAAAATGCATTAACTTTCATCAATGTTCACATAAAACAAACCTGATGCTTTAAGTAAGTTAGCAACAAAGTGATTACTTAAATGCTGCAAACAGTGAAATATAACTTCAGATATATCCAGTAAAATACACTGTATTATAAATATTAGGTATAAATATTATTACCATCTATTTATATTAAGTAATACGTTTTGAAAAACTTCATCAATAAGGGTGAATATGTTAAATAAATATGTGCTATAATCTTTTATTGAGGTTTTATATAAGATACATCCTACTTTACTTTGACTGAATTGCTTGTCATCTATCTTTCATGTAAATATTAATTGCTTATAATAAGTAGACATTTATATTGTATTAGAATTCTGTCTAATCTACAATAGTACTATATCTGTTCAAAATAATATAAATATTGCTTATTCCTATTACAAATATTCTCCATATGATAATTCAATTTATGGAGCTCAGATGTTCTGGATTGTCAAAGTATGAGTGGTAATCTGATGGACTTAGGTTTATCCATCAGATTAGGAATGATTTTCATTCCATGGCTAGTGCGGATCTTAGTTTTGTTAACATTTATTAATTTAAATTTATTTCACAAAAACATTTTTAGTATGCCTGACCAAAACATTACTTTATTGGGAAACACTCAAAGTATCAAACTGATAATTTCCTTTAAAAGTTCAAACATATACTTTATAGTTATCAGAAGAAAATGTTTAATAGTCACAATAAAACAAAAAATACATAGTCTAAATAACCTAAGATGGATTTAACTTTACTAAATACCAATGGCTTAAACAATCCTAGCAAGAAATCAAACCTACTGAAATATTTAAAACTGAACAAAGCAAAAATTGTCTTCCTTCAAGAGACTCATTTCAAAACAAATGATAATTACAAATGGAATCCTAAGGAATATATGATATTGGAGTAATCCACTTATAAGACAAAGGGGGGTAACAACTTTATGGAAAACAAATGTGATTAACCCAGAAATCATTTATACGTATGACGATAAAGAAGGCCTTATGGCATTAGTAGTAGTTAAATATAATAACAGAATATGAACCCTAGCCAATCTATACTGGTTCCCAGGCACTGGAACAGGAACTGTTAAAACACACTTGGATTTCATTTCCAATAATTATAAAGGCAACTTAATATTAGGAGGAGATTTTAACTGTATATTTGATATTTCTGAAACTACAAGTAAAAGACCACTGTGTACGTCTGCTGTATCAAAAGCTTTAAACAAGTGGGTAGAATCATTTTGTCTTGTATATACTTTCAAATTTAATGAAGATAAATCTTTGTTGTTTTCCCATTAAGATCACAGATTTGGTACCCAAACTAGTATAGATAAAATATTTGCTGCCCATGATTTACACTCTAAAATCATTAATTTCTCAATCACTCCCTGCCCCTTTTCAGACCACAATTCATTTATACTAAAACTTCAAAATGGGTACAAACCATTAATCTTTAACTCCAGAATTCCAGCATATATAACTAAAATTAAAGAGTTCAAACCCTGGTTATTATCTGAATTACAGTTCTTCTTAGATATTAAGTACACCACAGAGAAAAATAAACTAATGATATGGGACTCATTAAAAGCTTACAAATATGGTAAAACCCTAACTTGGTATAAAAAAAATCAGAGAATGGGATTCTGAATTATTAGATCTACAATCCAAACTTTTGTCAGTAAAAGCTGAAAAAAATGAAAATCATTTGGAGATGAAAAAGAAAGTAAAAGTATTAAACAATAAATACAATGAAATTCTAACACATAAAACTAGTTTACTTTAGAAAAACTAAAAATTAATGCCTTGGCCACTTCTCCCGAATATCTAGATAATTTATCCACAAGAATCAAAATACAAGAATCAAAATACAATCAAAAGCTAATAGCATTAAAAGTATCTTCCATGAAACGAAAGGGAAAAATGTCTCAGATATAAGTGACATTCTTGATGCCTATAGAAATCACTATATGGAACATTTCCAAAAAGAAAATATACATATCGATCAATTAAATCTAAATGAAAAATGTTCTATTATAAAAAAAATACCAGAAAAATTAAAACTAGATCTGCAAGCATCTATATCCTACAAAGAAATTACAGATACAATAAAAGAGGGCAAAAATAATAAAGCTCCAGGTATAGATGGCATAATTATGGAAATATATAAACTTTTTCCATCAGATACACTATCCCTCTTCCATAAAACTTTATTAGAAATTCAGTCACAAGCTTTAATACCACCCTCTTGGAGATATTCCTTAATCACACCAATCCTAAAGGAAAACAAATCCCCAAACCTCTGTACCTTATGCAGACCTATATCATTATTAAATAATGACTATAAGATATTTATGAAAATATTAACTAACATAATGAAAATACCGCTATCCAAAACAATAAATAATGATCAGACTGGATTTATACATCATAGACACACACATGACAATATTAAAAGGATAATGTCTCTTATAGATTATGTTAATAAAGAAACACTCATAATTGGCTTAGATATAGAGAAAGCCTTTGATTCCCAAAATTGGGACTATTTATTCAAAATCCTAATGCTATTTGAATGTCCTGCATCCTTTGTTAATCTGCTAAAGAATATATATACAAATAATTTAGCATATGTCAAGTTAGGTCCTTTTACCTCTGAATATATACATATAACAAAAGGCACTAAACAAGGATGTCCCATGTCACCGATTCTATTTGCTCTGGCTATTGAAATATTGGCAGATTCAATTCATAACAATATAAAAATCAAAGAAATAGATGTTTATGAACAATACAATTCTAAAGTAACGCTATTTGCTGATGACATATTACTAACATTATCTAATACAAAAGAGACATTAGAAGAATTAGATATATCAACTGACAAATTTCACATGACTTCAGGACTCAATTTCAATAAATCAAAATCAAAATTTGTATTTTTAAATAAATAAAGAACTGCAGGCTAAAGGGGGTCACATCATACAGAAACAAGAATCTACCTTAAAATATCTAGGAATTGAGTTATGTAAGGATAATAATGAATTAGTCTCAAAAAACTGCAATGATATCATCAATACAATTAAAATCTCTGTGGAAAAATGGAACAAAATAATATTAACATTTGAAGATAGACTACAGCTAATAAAAATGGCTTTACTGCCCAAGATCCTATATATAGCCTTGATATACAACTGTTAACAGCAAGGAATATACTTAAAGAAATAAATTCATGTTTATGGTTTCCCAAAAGAAACAGAATAGCTTTAATACATCATATCACACCATGGAAACAGAGAGGATTAAACTTTCCCGACATAGAAACACATATAAAACATCAATATCTAAAACATTCTCAGATTGGATAAGTCCAAATTACTCTGCAAATTGGAAAGAATTACTAACTGTAATATCAATAAATAAATTTAATTTCCAAAAAAATTTCAAATAGATAAAAGCAATTTGCCATGGCACATATGTATTAGTATGCAATCTAACATAACTAAACCCACTAAAACTCATATGATTAATTATTACATTTACTCATTTAGGAAAATTATTAATGCAAGTATAGATTTAAAAATCTGGTTTGATCTTTTAACAACATTTATAGTCACAAAGAACTTTCCGCATAAAATATACAGAGAAATTATTAATTTCTGGGAACAGAAAGGATTTGTTTGCTGGCTCCAATGTATCAAAGAACTAAAAGTTTTAGACATGCGAGAAATAAAAACATACTAAATTCCACAACAGGGCTGGCTAACTTTACAGAGTATTCTGTCATATTCGCAAGATTTAAGTAAAATAATTAACAATTCTTCATTTAAACAAAAACCTAAATTTACGAAATACATATATGAAATCATATATAATGATTTTTGACATGGGAAACAGTATTAAAAAAATGTACAAAATATTGATAAACTATAAAACAACACCCAAAACCTCATATTGGAAATATATAACAAAAGGACACTCAATACAGTTAGCTGAAGATTTTAAAACAAATATCTTATTATCGATAAAATATACATCCTTTACACAATACTGGAAAGTTTTTAATTGGAAATGCTGGCACAGACCATTCTTAACCCCAGACGGAATCAGTAAAATTAGTTCTTCCATAAAAGGAGTATGTTGGAGATGTGAGTAAGTACACAATGCAGATTGGAACCACATTTTCTTTGATTGTGTTAAAATTAAGCCATTTTGGAATGGTATTAATAACCTTCTACAAGCTTTATTTAATGAATCGTTTTATTTACCTAAAGCTCTTGTATTAAATGTGAACGAAGATCCTCATTTGAATAGGTCAAACATATATCTAATATGGGCTATATTTGCAATTTCAAGGAAGTGTATAACAAGAAGATGAAATATAAACACAATACCAACTTTGGAAGACTTATACAGCTTACTGAAGACCACAGCATTATTGGAAATTAAAATTAAAGAACTAAGAATTTATCCAAAGTCATTTATCAACAACCCTTGTGGAAAAGTCTCATCATTGATTGACACTCTGCAATAATTGATCAGATACTCTGATAATGGATTGGACATACTTATAAAGTAACTGTATACATTAAGATCTGTTACAGTGTCAGGCTAATGTAAATAGTGTACATAGTTATTTATGATGTTATGTATAAATACTATGGAATTCATTCAAATGTATTTGAAAAATAAAAAAAATTTGACAAAAAAGATGTTTTTATACCACACAACTTTGTACAAGACCCATGATAAAAAAGTTCCCAATCCTGGTAGGTGCAATGGTACCAGGACTGGAAAAATTACAGTGCAGACTCCTCAAAATACGGAAACATTCCTACAATGGGGCCAGGCCATTCCCAGGGGAAGATGGCCCCCCCTGTTGTAGAAGAAAGTATCTGTCCACAAAAACTGATAAACCAAAGAAGAGCCATAAAGATGATAGAGTGGACTATCGAGGATAAGAAAGAAATTATGTATTGTTACTATCATGCAAAAAGCCCAGAATTTCCAGACACAAGACATACAAAAAGATTAAGGGAGAAATTAGAGGAATGAAAAATACTTCCACAATGAAAACTGTCAGAAGCTTCAGATAAAAATTTGTGGTCATTAATACAACAGATTTGTGAAAAACAATATGTAGACCAAGAAACTTTGATCTGTTTGGAAAAATAAGCATCTGAGGAAGTTCAAAAATATAAATGACAAAATCTAGATATTTTTGAAAAGTATAAAAAAGAAATATGGACATGGGAAAGAAAAAAAGATTTGATATGGTGCAATGTTTATGCAAAGGCGAAAGCCACATTAATCAACATAAAGAAGGCAGCCCCAAATATACTTGAAGAGAAATACAGGCAAAGGCATCAAGACATCGAAAATTTCACAATGAAAAAAAAATATATATCACAAAGACGGAATATAGAAAAGAAAATTAGTAAAGTAGTTAAAAAATAGAAGGTGAAGTTATGGAATGCATGCAAAGTGAAGGATTTGATGTAGAAGGTTTAATACAAATTACATCACAGCATGATGGAACGAGTCCCCAAAGTAAGGAGAAACAGAAGATCAGGAGACATCTGAAGATATATGGACATGGGAAAGAAAAAGAGATTTAATATGGTGTAATGTCTATACAAAGGAGAAAGCAGAACTAATCTATAAAGGAGAAAGCAAAACTAATCAAACAAAAAGAGCAGCACCAAAGATATTTGAAGAGAAATTCAGACAAAGGAATCCAGGCATGGAAAACTTTATAATACAAAAAATAAGAACACAAAGAGGAAAAGGAGATTTGTAATGGGGAAGTTAAAGAAATAGAAATTGAGGTTATGGAGTACCTCCAAAGTGAAGGATTCAGTGTAGAAAATCTAATTCAGAAAGCAGCACAACAGGATAGAGCAGTGGGCCTCTAAATTAAGGGGAAACCATTAGAATGGGAAGCAATTGGTCAGGTGCCAAAGATATTTTGCAGCCTTCCCCAGGAGACCAGTATAAATGTTCACTTGAAGCTGGACAGCAAGGGAAGGAACAAGAAACTGTGGAAACTCTGGCACAATTGATGTCAAGGAGTGATAGGCTAGTGAGTTCCCATATGACAGAGCAACGGAGGGCACAGGATGAAATTGAAGAGAATATGCCACAGGAGGATGCATGCAATAGAACTTTCTGTAGAATGCCTTCAGGAAATGGAAAACAAAAAGGTGCCCTCAGTTTAGAAGAAAATGAGTAAAGAGAAGAGTTACATGATTTAATAGAGATAGATAGACATATTAAGATCAATGAAATAAATATATTGCAGAAGGTCAATAAAACCCCAAAAGTCAGAAGTTTGATAAAATAAATGAACACAGTAATTAGGACTGTCCACGGAGATCCATGCAATATAACAGAAGTACAAAGGATATAATACTGTGCAGCTAAAATAATAAATGATAAAGTTCTACCACAAGAACACAGGGTAGTGAGGGAGAGGAAGGGGCGAAATCAAATATTATTATGGAAGTATCGAACAAAGAAAATTATAAAGCAATTAAGACAAAAAGTGTAACTGTTATAACAGTATAGAAGAGAGAACAGATCAACAAAAATACTTAGAAAGATAGACGTGATAAAAGCAACGCAGTATTAGAACACATCAGGAGCTATCATGCACTATCGCAAATAAACTAAAAATCTCAGCACAGGTGGAAAAAACCTAGAAGATACACAGACAGATATAAAGGAAAAGTTCAAAATAAGCAATTTACTGATGACCCAAAAAGGTGTTATAAAGAATTAGAAAACAAGGTAAAAGGAATTGAAAGACCACCAAAAAAGAAATAGATACATTTTGGAGAAGTATCTATGAAGATCCTGTGGAACATTGCAAATATGCTAAATGGATATTAGTAAAAGAAAGAATATGAAGTTTAAAGGTACAGGATATGAAATGAGATGAAGTAACAGCCAGAGATTGAAACAAAGTTAAAAAAAGCCTTTGACTGGAAGACCCCAGGCCCAGGTGCAGTACCTAACCTCTGGTTAAAAGTATTAACATCTTTGCAAGAAGATTTAGCCATGAGTAAGAACTGTTTATATGTGCACCCTGAACAGACACCAACCTGGCTAACAACAGGAAAAACAATGCTCCTACTTAAGAGTGAACCTGCAAGCTACCCTAATAATTATAGACCAGTAACTTGCCTTGCAATGACATACAAACTATACACTGGAACTGATGATGACAGAGTTTACAGTTATTTAGAAGAAAACTCAATTAGACAATAGAACAAAAAAAATCAATAAAAGAAAGTCATGGAACAAAGGATGATTTGTTGTTAAATAAAGTCATAGTAGAGAACTGTAAAAAGGGGAAGAATCTAAGTACGGCATGGATTAACTACAAAAAAGCGTTAGATAGTATCCCACATTTGTGGATAAAATACTTCTTAAAAATGTATAAGATACACCCTACATTGATCAACTACATTACAGCGACCATGAAACAGTGGCACACCACTTTACAATTAAGCCATGACAAAGGACAAATTATTATTCCAGGGATAAAAACTCAAAGGGGGATATTCCAGGGTGACTCTCTGTCACCACTATAATGCCTTGCCCTTAACCCATTAAACTGTCTACTTAACAGCTTAGACCATGGCTATAATTTGGCTCCTAGAAAAAAAAGCAAAATGTAAAGACTTCTCATCTTCTCTTTCTCAATGATTTAAAACTGTATAACTCATCAGATGAGGAAATGAAAGCATAAAAACTTTTTCAGGTGATATAAGAATGTCATTTGGTCTTGATAAATGTGCAAAAGCAACCTTTAAAGCAGAAAAACTGCAGCACCAAGAAAACATCAGTTTGGGAACTGAACTTGAGCAAGAGGGAGTATATAAATATTTGGGAATTAATGAAGGATCAACAATAAAACATGAACAAATGTGAATCACATAGACCTAATAAACCAGCACCTGCAAATAACATACATGAAAACATACTTGGAGGCTCTAAATAAAAATCTGCAAAAATAACAGAGACCTCCAAAGCAGACATCCAAGCAACCACCACACCCCACCACCAACCATGAAACCCATACTTCACATAATCAGTGTGCCACGCAATCACAGCCCTTAAGGAAAAATAACATACCCAACACACTAGTGATAGGGGACTCTATAGTCAGGCACACTGATGTCCCACTAATTAGGCTGGACAAGGAGAAGGTTACAGTTAGCTGCCTGTCGGGTGTCAGGATCCGCCATATAACACAAGCGCTCAGGTCTCTCCAGAACAAGTACAAATACAACTGTCATTGTTCGTGTTGGTGTGAGTGACCTGAGACGTACCTCCCTGGACTACATGAAAAGAGACATGGAAGAGCTCTCTGATCATGTAGCCCAGGTCGGTATGACCCTGACCCTGAGTAGCATCCTGCCCTCACCAAGAATGATGCCACAGTATAAAGAAAAACGATCAATTTCAACAATTGGCTAAGTTTCTGGTGTCATTCAAAGGGGATCCAGTATCTGTCTGGCTGGGATGACATGCTCGACAAGCCACATTGCTTCGCAAGAGATGGCTTGCACCTGTCACCCTTAGGCTTTTGAATACTGGCCAAGGCTTTTGCCACCCCCATAGTGCCTTTTTAGGCAAGGCTCAAAAGACAAACCCACCACCATAAATAGCACAAGTAACCAAAAACTGAGGGTAATGCTATTCAATGCCAGAAGTCTAAACCTCAAAATGCACGCACTCGAGGCACTCCTCAGTATGGAGAACACTGACATCTGTGCAGTAACAGAAACCTGGTTTAATGCTCCTGCAAGCACCCCAGCACTACTAGGCTATAACACATACCATACCTTTCGGCCACAGAACCAGGACCGAAGCACAAAAGGCAGGGGTGTATCCAGATTCATCAAGGATACCCACACCTCCAGGTTAGTGGCACAGCACAATGCATCAGAGATCATCCATGTGTAACTAACAACAGGCAAAACTGCAATCCAAATTGTAGCTTGCTACAGATCACCCACTATGGAACAGGACCCCCATTCTGCATTTCTGGAGGCACTGGGAAATATGAAGGTCCTATCAAATACCCTAATACTGGTTGATTTCAATTACCCAAACATAAACTGGGAGAACTACTCAAGTACTAACTCCCTTGCCCAACGCTTCCTAGAATTTATAAACTCAAATGCCCTGGATCAACTGGTCAACACCCCCACCAGAGGAAGCAACATATTGGACCTGGTCATCACCAACATGGGCGACCGGTGTTCCACACCGGAGGTCAACCCCTTGCTGGTTAGATCAGACCATAGACTAATCACTCTGGATATCCACATTCCGCCCCCACCCCCAATCAAGGAAACCACCATGAAAAACTTTTCAAAAGCAAACTTCACATTACTTAAGACCGAGGTGGAAAGGTTCACAACCCTCATGCTAAAGGACAATGCTGTCCAAGCTGCTGAAGCCTTTACAAAGGCACTCTATGAGCATCTGCAGGAATGCATGGATCGTGCTATCCCAAGTAAAACCAAGACTCACTCCTTCAAGAAAAGAAAACCAGTCTGGTGGACCCCTGCTATAAACAAGCTATACAACAGAAGGAGGAAACTAGTGCAGAAAAGAGTAAAATCCCAAGAAGGAAAGGCATCCCTGATCAGTATCAGCAAGAAACTACGATCCCTCATTAAATCATCCAAAGCTAGTTTCGAAAGAAAAATTGCCAATGACTCCAAAGATAACCACAAAGCATTCTTTAGCTATGTCAAGAACCTAAGTGGAAACTCTCAGATCTGCTCTGAGTTAGTGCAGAATGGCACAAAATACACTGAACCGACTGATATTGCCAACATTCTGGCAGACAGGTTTAGTGCAAAGGTCAACCCCCAAAGGGCCCATAACCATACCAGAAGAATGTAGGGCCCCATCAATCACCGACACACAGGTTAAAACAGCCCTATCCAAAGCCAAAAACACAGCTTCAATGGGACCGGACGGTGTCCCAGGCTGTGTCTTACAAGAGCTCCAGAATGAATTAACCCCTCACCTAAACACACTGTTCAAACTCAGCCTCTCTACAGGCTACATACCCACAGAGTGGCGCACAGCAACAGTTATCCCACTCCACAAAGGTGGAGCCACAACAGACCCCAGGAACTATCGCCCTATAAGCCTGACTAGCCTGGTCTGCAAGGCTATGGAACGCATCATCATGGAACTCATTAACAGAAACATTGGGAACCTCCAAACCTTGGTCCCTACCCAGCTTGGCTTTGTTAAGGGCAGAAAATGCCTCTTAAAACTGGTGGACTTCTTTGAGACAGTTACCAAGGCATTAGATGAGGGAAAGGAGGTCCACACAGCCTACCTAGACCTCGCAAAGGCTTTCAACACCATTCCCCATTCTAGTATTATAGACAAGCTCACCAGCTTGAACATAAACCCCTACGTCACGAGATGGGTTGCCAACTGGCTCATGGACAGAACATACATGGTGAGAGTTGCAGACTCTACATCAAACTCTAAACCAGTTACAAGTGGCATCCCCCAGGGCTCAGTCCTAGGAACCCTCCTGTTCGGTATACACTTCTCTGAGGTACAGGCAAGCATAGGAGGACTATGGCTGACCAAGTTCACAGATGACTGCAAACTAGGGGCCATAATTGATTCTCAGACTGATGCAGACACCCTCCAGATGGGTTTCACTGAGATGGATACCTGGTGTCAAAATCATGGCCTCAAGCTAAATGCCAAAAAGTGCACAGTCATCCCCTTTGGAAAAAACAAAGTACCCGCGAACTACCACATAGGTGGTAGTCCCCTAAATACAGAAAATGTAAGGGATCTGGGGACACAATAGATAGTAATCTCTTCTTTGATAATCATATTGCCAAGGTGGTTAGAAAATCTTTCTATGTGGCCCACCTAATCACAAAAGGGTTCGCATCTAGAACAAAAGAGGTTATTGTGCCTCTCTACTCATCACTCATTAGACCCGTCATAGACTACAATACCCCATTTGGGATGTACCTTACAAGACACCTGCAACAGCTGGAAAGACCACAAAAGTACCTCACCAAGAGGATTACTGGCCTCAGACAAATAGCCTATGCAGCCTGACTCAAGAAACTCCAGCTGTACTCGGTTGCATACCGCTTTCTCAGAGGTGATCTCTGCCTGACATACAAGGCCATGTCCAACCCAGAATTGATGGACATCTCCACCTAAAAAAAAAAAAAACAAATCCCAGACAGCCACACACTATAAACCTCACCACAATGATAAATAGGACATGCTGGAGGGATAGATTCCTGTCCCAGAGACTCCCCATGCTTTGGAACAGGATTCCAATATACATCAGGCGGAGCCTCTCACTAACTCTCTTCAAGATAAACCTTGACGGGTGGATGGGAAACAGAAAATTTACCCCGGGGATCACTGCAGTGGTTCTGCTGGACAGTGATGCAGGGAACTAATGGCTCTGCTGGACAGAGGCACAGCGAACTAATCATAGGGGGTGGCGAAAGCCAACACATTCTGGCTAGGCTTATAAATGCCCTTGGGCAGATTGCCTAGTACCTACCTATGAACCTAAAACTTAGTAAGGAATACTTTAGAAGACTTAAAGTAATCCTGAAAACAGTATTGACATTTAGGAACAAAATCGAAGCTATAAACCAGTTTGCTCTTCCTGTCCTTACTTACACTTTTGGAGTGATTGACTGGCCCCAAAACATGTTGGATAGATTAGATAGGAAAACAAGAAGGATGCTTCATGCTCACCAAATGAGTTATAAAAATCAGTGCATACCAAGATTATGTATTCCCCGTTCCAAAGGAGGGATAGGCCTCCTTGAAATTGATTACATGTATAGATCTGCAATCTGCCGTCACAAGACCCAAATGTTGTGAAAGTTTTGAAACATGAGGAGAATAAATTTAAGATGACTTCCCTGCTTAGGCTAGTAGAAGCTTATCAGTGTCAAGCAGGAACGGAAATCAAACCACAAGTAGATAAAAATCAGGCAGCAACTGAATGTGCCAAAAAACAAAAGAAAGAAAGAAAGAAAGAATATAAGGTGAAGGACCAAATGAGAAGACAAGACATTTGGAAAATGCATAACTATAGTTGCAAATATAGAAATCTTCTGGAAGAATTTCATGATGATCAGGAATGAATGCAGGAATGGTTAAGGAGAGGCAAATTCAAACCAAGAGATGAAAGGTCAGTATTGGTGGCTCAGGATAGTGGACTACATACACAGTTTACAAAGACCATTGAACATATGGGAGAACAGAATTGGAAACAGTTGCACACCTTGTTGCTGGTTGTGACATACTAATGGCAGAAGGACTGTATACTGAAAGGCATAATAATGTGGCAAGACTGTTGCACTGGGGATTGTGCAAACTAAGGTACTGAAGTGGCTGAAAAACATGGGAAACGTGAGCCACAAAGCATCCTAGAAAATGATGAAGTCTACATTACATGGAATCATCTATTAATAACAGTTCAAAAGATAGATGCTAGAGAACTGGATACAGTGGCCCATGAAATGAAGGCAAAAGTAGCATTGATCACTGAAATCACCACACCCAGTGACTACAGTGTCCTGTGTACAGAGAGACACAAAGTCATAATAAATCAGGATTTGCAGGAAGAAATGAGAGCAATGTGGAAGAAAGATACCTATATAGTTCCAATAGTAGTAGAAGCAATGGGTCTTATAAAAAAGAATCTACAATCGTATTTAGATATGTCAACAATACATGCAACTCCATATGAAGTGCACATTTTGGGTGCTGCAAAGAGCACTTCTGGCTGACATCAAAGATTTAAACAATACTAATTTCATGAATTTTAATCGTACTTTGACTTAGGAATGGGGTCCATTCCAGTCAATGGTAGCCCAAGGCCCAACCCTCCTCGGGGGGTACACCACACATCTGCATGCACACACCAACACCTAGAGTCAATTTAGAGTATCCAATCCACCTACAGCATGTGTTTTGGAATGTGGGAGGGAACCAAAGCACCCAGAGAAAACCCACATGAACACACGGAGGACATGCAGACTCCACACAGAAGGTACCCTAGACAAAAATCAAACCTGAGAATCTCTTGCTGTGAGGTGAGAACGCCAACTGCTGCACCACTGTGCCATCCTGATGATGATAATGATAAGACACAAATACCACAGTCATAGTTAGATGACACTGTGACACTGCTGATCTCCATCCTTCGTAGACTGCCACCTGCAGAACAGGGTGAAGATGTGGCCTTGCCCACAGATAAACTTGAGACCACACATCATGAGTACTCCCCGTGGCTACAAGTGCTAGTAATGCTCCCCTCTGTGGCTGAGAATAATTAATTTTAGCTATATTTTCAACTGATAAATAATTAATTCATAATTATTAATAACAGTTTGTTGAAAATTATAGAAAATGTGAACACCCCAGCATTTCAAAATGATTTTATACCACTTAATTTTGTTGGTTTGCTTTGAGATAAAAGGTTAATACTAAGCCATATCTGTGAATAATATTCATGCTGAGTTTCCCCATGACTATGATCTTTGTCACTCAAAGCTACTGTTTACTTTCAATATTTTTCAAATTAAAATATTTACTGTTTTTTTATAATTAAAAAAATCATGAATTCTTAAATTCTAGAAAAAAAAAATTTACATGAGGAACTCACTGTAACAATTGGTTCTCGAATCAGTGTCGTCCACCCCAATCAAATTGAGGAGCTATTTCGACCATCAACACTGGCATCTGATTGCAAGAATCCTACATAATGTCACTACCTGCTAGAGATGAAGCATGATGTTATCCACATTTCCAAAGTACATGGCACTTGCACATGCTCCACTGGTCTTTCCACACCTACCTCAACCTCTCTTTCACTGTCGTGGAACACTTTATCCCTACAGAAAGTATAGGGATATGTCAGACACCTGACATGGTTTCAGTAATTGCCCTTCTGGATGACAATTGTTTTCAAAAGGACAGGAGGGAGTAAGGTGGATGGAGAATCCTGAATCTAATGCAAGACCCGCACCCTAATGGCCAACTATTACAAAAACTCTACCTTAGAACTAAAAAATATATTTTTCACTCTCTCTGTTTTTGAGCCATTTAACACCTCAAAATCACTCTGACTGCTTCTTATAGAATTTTAATGTTTTCTGCAAAATGGCTGTCAAAGATGCTTGACATAACAAAGTGATCTTATTTTTCTTCATGCCTTTCTCTTTCCCATAATCCATTTCAGGTCCACTTTATATGAGTCATGCTAGACATAAGGCAGTAGTGGTGTATTCCCATACCACTGACATATAATGGGATTAGGGTCAGTCACTGTCATCTTACATTCCTTCTGTAACAGGACTGCTTCTTTTATTTCTTGAATGGCACTCATTTGTGTGTGTGCATCTCAGGGTTTGTTTTACAGTATACTAAGGAATTATGCAACTGCAACCAAAACAGTGGCTAAATTGCAGGCCTTTTCTCAAAGTATCTTTTTGTAGTCCAAAATGAATTGACAGTCCCCTCCCCCCACAACTTGATAAATGTACTGATACTTTACAAGAGTTGCAAGAAAAAATATTTTCTGACTTTTCTCTAAATGTCACAGACATCTTTGATACTACATTCAGGTCATCTTAAAATGTAACATAGTATAAACAACAAACATTTAAAGTTTAAAGCTTAGCATTTTAATACTGTGATGCTGCTTATGTAAATTTGACAAAAGTGGTGACAACTGCCATTGACAGATCTAATTGCTGTGTTTTGCTATGAGAGATATGGCTACATTGGAAGCAGCTGTGAATCAGTGTAAGTTCTCTTCCTCTGTGCAATAAAGACAATGGAAAACAGTTTCACATGCCTCTGTCTTGTTTACAGCAGCCCCCAGAGTTCCTGTTATCAGCAAGACTAACTACCTGTATAAGATTGTCAACAGTACCTGGCTCCAAATTTCTCTGTGCCTGTCGTATGTCACACAGGTGTAGACAAACTCCTCTGCAAATTACGTGAAAAGTTAAGCTTACAAAAAAGTGGGAGGTCTTTCACTTCCTTTGATTCCAAAGGCGAGAAAATTTGTTTTGTAAAGTACGAGCAGGTTTGAGGTACCTACACAGTACTGGAATCATATTGTAGGGAGAAAAGCAATCTAAGATTTGAGTTAAACTGTAGGAGAAAATGGAGTTTTTCTTTAAAGAAGATCCAAACGTGAGCCTTTTCCCCTTTGTAGAATAGCACTTTCTACAAGAAGTCGTTCTCCCATCCACAAAATCTATAGAATTTCTGGCATCTGGACCACTTCATAGTGAATACAGAAAGCAGAATGCCTGAGTTTGTGTCAGGCATCCATAGCTGCAAGTTTTGACACACAGGACTGCTCCAGTGAAAATCCACATACAGGTGACTGATGGAGCGGCATGGGAGAGATGGGAGTGCCCAAGCTGGGAAGGTGGGCAGTCATGTAGGTACTCCTTGTAGCGTTCCCTGGTGGAGGACGGGGATGACACACTGGAGGGGTGCTTTCAAAGTGGGGATAGGATGATGGGCATGCCTGAGCTTCAGTGGAAGTGGGGTGATATGCAGCATGCCCCCACTGCATGCCCAATCCTCAGAGGCAACCACAAGATTGTGTGTTGGGTGGGGAGTATTGGGGTAGGCCTAAAGTATAACACCCTCGAACAGATGGTAACAACCAAGCCTCCAAGGATACCCTTAGGTTCATAGGAGGTTACTAGGCTAATGGTCCTAGGTCCTTTACAAGCCTAACCATGTTATACTTGTGTTCCCTAATTGACATTGGTTAGTTGGTTATTATTCATAGAGCAAGTCTATGATCAGCGCCAACTGCCTCTGTCCATAAGGGACATAAGTGCCAACCCTGTGGTGAATTTATGGTCTCCCATCGGATTCTCTAGGTTGTGCTTGAATAGGGTTATTGATAAGTTCTGCCTCATGTGAATGGGGAGTTTATTCCAGAGAAGCAGCAATCTCTGGGAGACATAGCTGTCTCTCCAGCATGTTCCGTTAAACACAGGATAGGTTGAGATCCTAGTGTAAAGTGAGTCTTATCCCATGTGATTTGTATATGTGCAGCATTTCTATTTGGGCAGGGTCAGAGACTGCTCTGTAGGCAAGGCATAAGTCACCTCTCAGCAGCCTGTAGGATACAGAATACAGTGACAGGGCTTTCAGTCTTTCCACGTAGGCCATGTTTGGGAGGCCCTGAATTTTCTTGGTGAGAAATCTTTGTGGTCTCTCCAGCTGCTGCAGGTATCTGGTGAGATACATGCAAAAGGAAGTATTGTACTCTATTAATGGTCTGATGATGGTCGAGTTCAGAGGAGTTATGTCTTTAGTCTTGGATGTAATGCCCTTACTTATGAGATGCGCAATGTAGAAGGCTTTCCTTACCACTGTGGACACATGGTAATCAAAGTTTAGATTGCTATCAACCTGTGTTCCCAAATTTCGCACCACTGGGTTTGAGTTTAAGGAGATGCTGTCAATATTCTAAATTGCAGGGACTTTCTCTTTTCCAAAGGGGATAATAATGCACTTTTTTGCATTTAGTTTAAGTCAGTGGCATTGGCACTAATCATTTGTCGGTTAGCCCCTTTTGTAATATGTTAACATCATTTGGGGACTCAGTGATTGCACACAGTTTGCAATCATCAGTGAACTTGGTAATCCACATTCATTATACTTTCACCTGGACTTCCAAGAAATAGATTCCAAACAGTAGAGGCCCAGTACAAATCCTTGTGGTACACCACTTGTGACTGGTCTACTGGTAGAAGTAGAATCCTCAACTTTGACAGTATGCATTCTGTCGGTGAGCCAGTTGGTTATCCATCTAGTGACATATGGGTTAATCCTCAGATGGAAAAATTTCTCAGTGATACCTGAGTGGGGGATTGTGTCAAAAGCCTTGACTAAGTCAGGACAGGCAGTATGTACTGTTTTGCCTTCATCCAGGACTTTGGTGACATACTTGAAGAAGTTCACCAGGTTCAATAAACATAATCTACCCTTAATGAAGCCAAACTGGGTTAGGGCAAAAGTTTGTAGATCATCTATGTCCTTGTTGATAAGGTGCATGGTGATTTTTTTTCCATGGCCTTACAGATAAGGCTGGTTAGTCTTGTGGGTCTATAGTTCCCAGGATCGGTTGATGGACCCCCTTTGTGTGAGGGAATTACTGCTGCTGTTCTCCACTCTGCTGGAATAAAGCCTATGCTCAGTCTGAGGTTGAAGAGAGTGCCAAGTGGTTCTGCTAGGTCTTGTTTTAGATTGTTTAGTAAGCAGCGTGGGATGTTATCTGGTCCCATACAGGCCATGTTTTTGGCCTTGGAGAGTGAATGTCTGACCTAAAATTTGGAGATACTAAGTAGAAGACTGGTGTCAGGTATGCTTTGGGGTACAGCTGGTGGGGACAAGGGGGTGAAGTTTGCACCAAATCTATCCAGGCTGGCAGTTTTCTCAGGTTCAGTGTGTGACAGTACTGTCCAATATAAGTTCAGCACATAGTTTGGCATTCCCTTTTAGATTTCGGACATAGCTAAAGAATGCCTTATGATTATCCTTAGCTAGGGATGTTAATGTAGCTTCATAACTAGCTTTAGAGGACTTTACAAGATATCCAATTTGCTTGTTCAAGCTGTGGAGGGTATTCTTCTTCTGATGAGTAACTTCCCTCTTGTTCTTAGTCATCAATTTCTTCCTTTGGTTATATAACCTATTTATACTTCAGGTCCAACAGGGTGGCCTGTTTTTTTTTTTTTTCAGGAGAACCTGGTTTAATCCAGTCAGATACAGCTGAGTCTATACAGTTATTTAGGTCGTTATACAGGGCATTTGTGTACTCCTGTGCGGAGAAATCATTGTTGGCTGTGTTAGCAGGGGGTTTGAAACTTTTATACCATCACCTAGTAGGCTGTAGTTTGCTTTGGAAAAACATTTCAGGTTTTTTGCTCTTGTGGGGGGTCTCAGGTCTGATCGTTACTTCAACCGAGACAGATATATGGTCTGACCTTACCAGGGAGGGCAGCACACAGGGGGTACTGCAGTGACCCCCTATGTTGGAGAGTTCTAAGTCTAGAACATTTGAGTCCCTTGTGGGGGCGCAGACTAGCTGCTCCAGGGCATTTGTATTAACAACGTCTAGGAACCTCAGGGCGAGCATGTTTGTACTCATGTAGGTTGCCCAACTGATCAAAGTATAGATGAAATCTCCCATGACCAAAGTGTTTGGCTGAATAGTTCTGTCAATAGCCCCAGCTAACAATCAGAGTTAGTCTGTGGGGTACAGAGACACTGGTAGACCTGGCACTTATGTGGATCACAGAGTAGGAGGGCCATAGGATGAAGTATGGGAGCAAAATAAAAACAGTGCAAAAAAAAAAATCCTCACAGGCAGTCCTGGTTGTGTACATCAGAGTTCAAAAACTGAGGATGGGATTCCAGGTGCTAAGGCCTAGAAAACATGACATCATATATTGTCGGTTTCTCAGGAAGTAAGGCAAACCTTCTGTTAGGCCATTTAGGCCATTGATTTTGTTCCACAGGTCCATGGGTAGTTACTACATATGCAGCCTAGCAGACCATAGAGGATCCCATTTCAATATCCCAATTGTCCCACTGCATTATCTGGTTATGTAACTTACTCAGAGTCAAACAGTAGGCAAATACAGCCTGATGGAATCAAACCTAAGACTTCAAGAAGGAGCATGTTAGGAGCTCAGAACCTTAGGCCTCTCTGCTGCCAGTGAGTTTAATGACATTGGGTGGAAGTGTATCTGGATAACCCCAGAAAGCAGAAGACAGCACTTCCATTAGCATAGTAGGGTAAAGTCCTGAGTATGACCCAGATGACCTGAGTTCATTTACAAGCCCAGTAACTGGAGAAGCTAACAAGGGATGAGAGTAGAATGAAGAGGCAATGCCCACTCACCTCTCTTACTTTGGGGAACGTTATGTGGGCAGATGTCTGTGGTGCATTTTCTTTATATTTATAGTCAAAGGCTTCAGGGAAGGTAGGTGTCTTGAGGAATTACTTCATTTGTGGAAATGCATAATGCACCCTTATTAAGAGCATTGCATGGTGGACCCTACATCAACTTACTGGGCATGCACTGTGAACCCCTGTCCTTGAAAAGAATAATGGTACTACTGTCCACTGGTCATCTCCCAAAGGAAAGAATGGTGAGAAAGCCTGATGGTCAACAAGGCAGGTGCAAAATGAATGCAAAAACAAAAAAGAAAGAAAGAAATCACGGAACACTTCCGGATACGAGATCATCATCATTAGTACTCCCAAAAGATGACGGTTCTGGGGACTCTGCAATTCCTTGGAGATACATCTAGATCACATCCCCTCCCTCATTTAGGTTACTTATCATAAGGAATTTTCCAGAAAGGTCTCATCTATCTGATCATCTAGCTCAGGATTGTAGGAGCTGGTGAGTATCTCCATAGAGAGAAGCCAACCCTTTCTCCCCTGAAGAAAATTAAAAAATCTTCCTCTTTCTACCCTTGTTTATGAAACAAGTAGACCTAACGAGTTTCTTCACCTCTTGTTGTTGCTCAGGAGGAAGAAAAAATGGATGAGGAAGATGATGATGTAAAGAAACCTTGAGAATGATGATATTTATGTCCCCCTTTTCTTTTTCTCATCTGTGAAGGTTGTACTTGGAAAGATCCTAGCAATGTTGATGGCATCACATCCAGTATGGGCTTTATACAAGTTCTTTTTGGCTGCTCACTCCAAACTACCCCCTGCACAGTATGTCACCTCCAGTTATTCTGGTTTGCAGTACTGTATGTCATCCCACCATACTGAGAAGTGCATGGTCCTAACAGTCATTGTTTTTGTAGATGGGCTCTGCTTCCGAATCTCTAGTCTGTGAATATTCTACATCAAGGTCAGAGCAACTTATAGAAGGGAATAATTGTCTTTCCCTTTTCTTTGTGTAGGTGCATTCTGGGAGTGGGAAGTAACATATTTTGACAGTGAGGGTTTGGAAGGAGAGCTCCTACATCAGAGGTGCCAGGCTGCACAGCCCACCGTTTATAATTGCAACAGTCTCTTAGGGTAGTGGGGCAGTGTGGTCATTAATGTACGCAGCAAGAAAATGTGAATCGGGATGTTAAAACATATCTTTTACAGACACAGTATAATCAATGCAGGATACTGTGATGGCTCAGATATGAGCTAGTAAGGTCTGATAGGGAGTGAAAACTAAAGGCCAACATCAGTGACTTAAATCCTTACATCGGTTCACTGTTGTCAGTGATGGAATCGATGCTGGTATCCTGAGGTTGCCTTGACCACCTGATGATATACCAGAACTGGCCTGCATTTTTCTGCAGGTATCTCCACCAGTAATATGCTGGCAACAGGCAAAAATGATGGAAGAGCTTTTAGGACCGATGCTAGTTCCTGTGTTGCCACCAACACTTGGGGAACTGGTAAATGGAAAGAGAGCAGATGGAAGCTGGAACTGATATCAACCAAGCTAAAATTCTCTAAGTGCACACCCAGTACCATGGAGATAACGGACCCACACTCACTAGATCTGGAAATGGTGGCAGCCAGTACTGATACTGCTGCCTGCTTTGACTTACATGACTTAGTTTCACTTCAGTCCTTTTGCTGGTTTTGAAAATGAGTGGGATGATGGTGTTTCCTAAAGGACTTCTTGACAAATGCATAGCTACCTATATCAACAAGAGTCTTCCTGTGGTGCCTTTCCTTCTTGTCTTCCTCCCTGAAGGAAAACACCTTACACCAAGGCTGCCATTCTGAAATCTAATTACTGCTACCCCCAGACCCTAAACCAGAGCAAGCCATGGATGAAGACGATGAAGCAGACTGTGCCTTATTAACCTACAGTGTCTCCAAGAGAAAACTGGATGTCAGAGGTCAGGCTTTTCTTCTCAGGGCAGCTGGCTTAAATCTGAAGTAAGAAGGGTGATGAGAGGTAGTACAACGAGGCACAAACAGAGTAAGTGTTGTAATGCTGGACAGGATTATGTCTACTACAGTACTTCTTGGATCTGGAATGCTTTACCCCATAAATAAATACATTTCTGTTATAACCGTGCATAACAACTGCTGCAAACATTTCAGTTTTGCCAGTATTGTTAAATGCTGAGTTTTAGGTTCATTAAACATGACGTAATTACTTTACTGCAGACTATATTACCTGGGCGTATGCTAACATTGCCACCTATCCATTTTCTTTCCAGACTATCTGAAAATCAAACTGATTGTCTGCTAGTCTGGAAAACATGTTCAAACTCCGGTATTCTATTTCAAAAAAGAAACAGACTATCAGAGTTTGTTAAATCGGCAGATTTATTATGCTGTTTTATGGAAAAACATAGTAAATCCACATAATAAAGTCATTAGGAATGCAAAAAGAGGGCATTCCTCCTCAGCTGACAATGGCAGTGATGCCACAAAATAGACTGACAGTGGGTAGGAGAGGGGAAGAAATGGGCAGGGTTATGGGAGGTGTGAGGGGTGTGACTGTGGTCCGTTTTAGCAGCAGCGAAAGGTGGCAACCCTAGTGTATACAAATTTTACACAATTATGTAGTTCATGCAACTTGTTGTCATTAATGTACATCACTAATGTATTATTATGTTCTGCACTGTTATGTATTTTCTAAACTTACTTCTGTTGCTATTATGTGTGTGTCCATTGACCATGGCTTGGGTTCTGACAAGGGTCTTTAGAACAGCTCCAGTTAAGAAACAGAACTAAGACTAGGTAAATCTGAAAGGTGTGAAGAAGGTAATATTGGAAATAAAAATAAATATGTGACACTTTCTATAAGTATGACACATTACTAAACTCTGAAATGTGACAGTAAATAACTGAGATGAATGTGCAGATGCTGCCCTTTATGTAAGCTCAAATGGCATCAGGCCAATGCAAACGGCAAATAAAGGAGAACTACTAAAAAGCTGTTCCAAGAATGAATGCCTGCTACTAGGTGTTGTCCCATTGTCTGAATCAACTGCAACAGGCATTCTAATGAAGGGTCAATAAGGTTCCACATTAAGACAAAAGGACAACAAACCATTGGACTGCAACCATCCTGACAGCTGTGCCAAAATGAATGTCACAAACTGTGGCTGTTTTGTGTGCAAAACTCATACTATCCTATTTCCCCAGTAGCTTATTTGTGACATATACTGTGGCATAAAAAAGACACTTCACAGCTGCCACTTGTGTGCTCAGGCTGATACAATCAGCTTACACCAGATGCAGCTACAATCATACATATCTTACTGGGTTGGCACAAAGGCAGATGTGCATACAAAAGCTTCAATGCATGAACCCTGCACTGATGTAGGGCAAATGAGAACAACATCCCTAACATTTATCACATTTTATGAATGAAATCACAGTGGTATATAATATGTCTCTGACAAGAGTTTTGCAATGTGCATGAGTTCCTCTCAACAGACAACACACTGAACCATGTTGCTAACCAGTTGAAATGTTGGGACCTGCTAAAGCAAGTCCCAAAACATGGAGAATGAATGACCAAAAAATGGAATTAACATAAATCAAGTTGAAGACTGTCATAGACCAGAAAACTCATTTTTCTCTGAGAAATGGCAATCTTGGAGATGGTATATACAAGTTTGGGGGGGGGGTGCAATTCAACAGGAAACCAAACACTGTTTTACACCAGTAGCAGCAATCTCTAATAGCTGACAATTATGTACACTGCCTGTGTTTATATATATATATAATGTATCTATATCTAGCTATATATATATATATATATATATATATATATATATATATATATATATAAATATATATATATATATATATATATATATATATATATATATATATATATATATATATAAACATATATATATATATATATATATATATACATATATGTGTGTGCGTGTGTATATCTATATCTAGCTATATATATATGGGTCCATTATCAAATTTCAAAATTTCAAAATATCGTACCTCTGATTACCAAAGCCTAAAGGATCAAGGTTTTGAAATATCTACAGTATGTATAAATATACACATACACACACACACTATATATATATATATATATATATATATATATATATATATATATATATATGAGAGTGCTACAGAATCTTGAAGACCAAAACCCTGAGATCAAAATTCTGAAAGTTCAAAATCCAACTCAAAATCATGAAAACACACAGGATACCAACACTTACTATATTCCAGCAGTACATACAGAAACAAATAAAACACAAACTATATTACTGTTCTCCAAGTATAAGCAGGAGGGCAAGCACCCCTGCAACCCCACACCTCCTGCTGCTTAAATATATCAACTCCAAGATTGCACTTAGTGTAGTGAAGTGCAGTCTCAGAGTTGATAATTATATAATTAAGTAGCAGGAGGTGTGGGGGGCACAGCCCCCCACATGGGGGTGCAGGAGGGGCTTGCCCCTCCCCTGCATATAGTTGAAGGGTAATATGTTTCTGTATGTACTTGTACTGGAATATAGTAAGTGTTGGTATCCTGTGTGTTTTCAGGATTTTGAGTTTTCTGTACTTCTGAGTTTTCAGGATTTTGAACTTTCAGGATTTGGGGCTTTCAGGATTCTGTAGCACTATATATATAAAGATATATATATATATATATATATATATATATATATAATCCAGAAATGGATGCAGTGCGCTATCCATTTGAAAATGGTTTGCTTTGAAATGGCCTTGCCCTCTGCCACTGTAGCAAAGCTGACTAGCAGCTGGCCAGATTTTCTGAAAGGTTTAGTCCTGTCAAGGTAGAACCTGAGCTGTCTGTGCATGTCCAAGGAGTGCAGGATCCTTTCCCCTTTATTCTGAGGATTAGGGAAAAAGGTTGGTAAATGGATGGATTGGTTTAAAGCCACACTGGATACTACCTTGGGCATAAATTATGGGTTAGTCCTGAGGGAAGCCTGTCAGCATGGAAAATAATTAAGGGTTCCACAGCCATTAATGCCTGTAACTCAGACACTCTTCTTGCTGAAGTGATGGCTAGCAGTAAGGCTGTTTTCAAAGAGAGGAATTTTAACTCTGCTGCAGCAGCAGGCTCAAAGGGGGGAAGCGTGACTTTCTCTAGTACAAAGTTAAGGTCACAGGCAGGGTTGGGAGTCTCCTTGCAGGCCTTAAATTGTTAGCTCCTCTCAGGAACTGCTTGTTGAGAGGGTGAGAAAAGAGAGGTAGCTTAGTATTGTAAGATGAGATGGCAGAGGCATGAATCATAATGGATGAGAAGGATAGGCCACTGTGGAGCAGCTCTGCTACGTAATCTAGGATTTGAGGTGGCTCCAAGAACAATATCTTTTCCACTTTTCAGAATAGGATTTCCTAGTACTAGGCCTTCTGGCCTGAAGGATGATATCCATCACCTGTTTGCTGAGGGTTGCTGGTGGTGTATTCAGGGGATAAGCCAGGCTGCAAGGTTCAGGGTTTGCAGCTGTGGATGAAAAATCTGTCCCTCCTGCTGGGATAGCAGGGCGGGAGCATCTAGTAATTTTGCTTTGACATGGTCTGGCAAGATTTGTTCCTTCAGCCAAGCATGTCTTCTCAGTACAGACCCAGTGAGAGCAGACCTGCAAGATGCTTCTAAGGCATCAAAACCACACAGCAAAGAACTTGGTTTGCATAATGCATTAACTCTTGTAAATCTTTATTTTCTGTACAATCTGGAAGCAACAACATTTTTTGTTTAATTAGTTCCATAATAATGTTGCTGGTACTTCAACATGTGAAACTGGCAATTCAAAGCCCTGATGGCAAGAGTTGCAGAGGTATATACCTTCTTACCACATCTGTCTAAAGCTTTAGAATCCCTGTCCGAAGGGGTAGGGTTTTTGGCTGTAGTAGCCTTAATGCCTTTAAGGTCCCTGGGAAATGGTCTCTGGATCCGCAGTGGGATTCTTAGAGAGAAATTTGTGAGAGTCAGGTACTCTGTAGTACCGGTCAGGCTTTCTAGGAGCTGGTAGTAAAGTATCATGAGTAAGACTGGATTCCATGAAGACATCGTCTACAATATCCAGGGCAGGGGGTATAGCTAGAGGCCTGTGCTGAGACAAGTGAAAAAATTCTCCGAGTCTCTTTTGGACTGAGGATAGTCCTGACATTCCCAGTGGAAATGCTCTCTTAAGGTATGCAAGGTTTCACCAAAGGAAAAATCCTCTGCGGGGAGGCAGAGGGAATGGATTCATCTGCATCTGAATCCTCATAGGTAGATAAGGGTATGTCGTGGTAATCAGAGGGATCAGAGCCATCGGACTCATGGTCTGTAAAATCGGAATGAAAAATCAATTATTTGTCTTTTGGAGGGGGAAGGCTGGCTTCCCCTGATTAAAGTTATAAGGTCTTCAGCCATTCTAAACATTTGTTTCTGTGGCATGGGAGCTTGAGCATGCACTTTGGTCGTCAGGTGTCTAGGCGTAGTGCAAACTCTGGGCCTAAGAAATTTAGTAGTTTTAGTCGAAAATGAAGTTGCTGGTTTAATACGAACATCAGAAGGTCAGAATACACCCTCAAAAGCCAGTGCCTTCACAGCGGCTCCAGACCCATCCAAGGCAGAGACATCCACAGGTTCCATAGATGAAGAAGCATCTCACAGCATACCGGACTCCGAATGGGTCTCAGCAGAGGCCTGCGAATTTGTAGAAGCAGGTATCAGGGGCTGCAAAGGTGCCTCACTGAGTACCCGCAAACTGGCGACTAGCCTGATGGAAGTGTCATTGGCATTTTTGGACTTGTGCAGTCAATCTCTCTCTTTATCCTTATGTTTTTTCGTAAAATAAGTAGTCAGGTGGCTTATTGAAGCCATTTCAGAATACAGAGAATGAGAGTAAAAGAATTTAGTGACAAAGATAGCCCGAAGATGAATAATTTGGGCGTTAAGGCACAAAACGGACAGCGAGGAACTTCGTGGTCTGGGCCTAAACAGGTGAAGCAGTAAGAATGAAAATCTCTGTGAGGTATTTGCTTTCCACAGGCAAGACAATTGTTAACTTTTTCTGACATCGGTTAAAGCAAGAAAAAAGGATCCCCAATGGGGTACTTAGCTTTAGAAGACTTCAGGTTTGAAACTCGAAAAATGAAAATTTCAGGTAGCAGCCAACTGGCACTTGCAAACTGCTTCTGCTTTGGGCTCCCACTCGGCAAGAAAAGCTGATGTAATGGCATCAGCTGCATGTTTTATACCCCTGACGACCTGACGTTATGGAAGAGGCGACAGCTTCTGACGCAGAAATCCCAAGACACTTTTATTCGGGCCGACTGAGGGCTACCTGCAGGCAGATAACCCAAGTGTGATAAATGTAACAATGAAACACGAAGAACATAACAGATTAGAGTGGTTTGGACATGTGCAGAAAAGCAGAAGACAATCTGTTGAAGAAGATTTGGGACAACAACAAGAAGGTAAAAGGAAACAAGGACATCCAGAAAAGAGGTGGATGGATTGCATGAAAGAAAAACTGTGACAGTCAGGCATGAGTGTTGAAAAAGGCAGGAGTGTGACATTGAACTGAGAGAGAGAGAGAGAGAGAGATGGTGACAGGTAACATGATTCCCCGATCCCATGTAGAAAAGGGGAGCTGATGATGATGATGCGTGTGTGTATGTGTGTGTGTGTGTGTGTGTGTGTGTGTGTGTGTGTGTGTGTGTGTGTGTGTGTGTGTGTGTGTGTGTGTGTGTAGACACATATACACAGTTGCACAAAATTTCCTTTTTGATTTTTTTCCTTTAAAGAACATGAAGTACACACACAGGCGTATAATCTAGTTCTCTGTTACACACTCACACACTCATAAGTTTTTGTACACATGCAGGGGGATTCAATAAAGCCTACATGGTCCATTGGTTGCATGGACTGCTTTGTATTCAGTAAGCCACTTTACACGACGTTTAGCACCATGCAACCAAGATAAACACAGTGGCATGCCAATGATGGCATAAGCAGCTGAACTGTATGCTAATCAACCAATCCTACATGGCAGAGCTATTCAACAAGCTATAAAGCTATGAATCAACCATGTAGACTCCTAAAGACTTTTCCTGCGAATTCCAAAACTGTTGGACAGAATGTTGTGGGCTGCTGCTGCTTTAATTCATTTGTACGTGCTAGAGGCTGAAGCCAATGCTACAGCTGCTGCTAATAGGCCGAGACAGAGAATGAGAAGAGTTTTCAGACTCCATTTAACTTTTCACAACCTACATGCTGTGGAACTTGTAGACTGCTACAGGGTGGATAGGGAAACACTACAATAACTCTGCAACCTCTGTTGTCCTCACCTCACAGCCAGAGTCAATCGAGGGGAACCCATCCTAATGGAGACAAAGGTATGTCTTGCACTTAGAATCTTAGCTACAGATACCTTGCAGAGACCAAAAGGGGACTTGCTGGGGGTGTCACAGGCATCAGCATCCGGGATCCTCCACCATTTCCTGAAAGCTATGATCCAACATGCCAGGGACCACTTACATTTTCCCTGTATCTCTGACCATACCTCTCCAACTGGAATCATATGTATTTATTTATGATATTTATTATTATTTATAAGGTCACTTTAAAAAGTTTCTTCTTTTTGTGATATTTATTGGAAAATTGATTAATTGATTGTTTGAATATTTACTATAAAAGCTGACACTGTGCAGCAATTAACTGTGATCCTTGAAGGCGAACTGCCGAGGTACCAGATCATTTCACAATAAAGGAGAAGAAAAGTACTGGCTGTTTGGTGTGTTGCTGCTAATTCGTTTTTTTCGTTGTTGTGTTTCGTTAAATATTTTAGTTTTCTCTTGACTGAATTTCCTTTGTAACAACACTCAAGAAATGTACAAAATGTCAACAAGAAATGTTCAAAGAAACACCATTTTGAACAGAAATTATGTGTCGTTCTGTAATTAACGACAACCAACAAGCTTAAATCTTTTGTGACTTTTAAACAACAAATAAGGAATTTCACAATGGAACCCATTTACATATATATATATATATATATATATATATATATATATATATATATATATATGGGTCTACTTTGTTTGATAGAAAACACATTTCACTGAACCTCATTTCGTCGAAGCCTTATTTCACTGAAAATGAATTGCCTGAACACAATTCACTGAAAGCTCACTTCACTGAAAACTCATTTGACCGAAACTCATTTAGTCTAAACAGGAATATGCCCTGTTCTCCACTGTAGTGTGATCCTGGAGTTAGTATATATACTAAGTAATAAGTAAGTTAGTATAGTAAGTTAAATGTTGTAAACCATAGACATGGGTTCTTACAAGTCAAATGAATAACTCTTTCCAGAAAATAATACATACCCAAACTATCAGAAGGACAAGCAAACACAGGAGGATTATGGCTGACAAAGTTTGCAGATGACTGCAAATTGGGCGCCATAGTCGAAAACACATCTGACACAGATATCCTTCAGAAGGGTCTTATAGAAACGAATAACTGGTGCCAGAGCCATGGCCTAAAGTTAAACGCCAAAAAATGCATAGTCATACCCTTCGGGAAAAACAAGGTTACCCCTAGCTACCATATAGGTGGCAATCCACTAAGCACAGAAGAGGTTATCAGGGATCTGGGGATCCAGGTTGACAGTAACCTTTCATTTGACACTCACGTTGCCAAAGTAGTTAGGAAGACCTTCTACATTGCCCACCTGATCATGAAGGGATTCACACCTAGATCAAGGGAAGTCATCGTTCCTGTACTCATCACTCATCAGACCAATGATTGAGTACAATGCCCCATTCGGAATGTATCTGACCTGACACCTGCAGCAATTGGAAAGGCCCCAAAAGTTCCTCACCAAAAGGATAAAGGGTCTCAAAAATATGTCTTATGCTGCTCGACTGAAGGAACTCCAGCTCTATTCAGTCGCTTACCGTCTGCTCAGAGGTGACCTGTGCCTGACATACAAGGCCATGTCCAACCCGGAATTAATGAACATGCTTCACCTCAAAAAATCTAATTCCATCAGAACTACAAGGGCAAGAGACTTAAACCTTAACACGGTTATTAATAGGACGTGCTAGAGGGACAGATTCATCACCCAGAGACTCCCTATGCTGTGGAACAAAATCCCGGTACATGTGAGGCAGAGCACCTCGTTGGCTTTGTTCAAGAGAAATCTTGACCAATGGATGGGAGATCGCAGGTATACCCCAGGGATTACCTCAGTGTCACTGCTTGACAGAGGCACAGCAAAATAATGGGCATAGTATCCTTCAAACTAAAGGGGTGGCGAAAGCCACAAAACTCTGGGCTAGGCTTATAAATGCCCTTGGGCAGATAGCCTAGTATGAACCTATGAACCTATGTGGAGAGCTATGCCCCCCACACAACCCTAACTATATATACTAACTCCAGGACTGCACTACAGTGGGGAACAAGGCATATAACTGTTTAGACAAAATGAGTTTCAGTCAAATGTGTTTTCAGTAAAGTGAGCTTTTAGTGAATTGTGCTCAGATAATTCATTTCCAGTAAAATGAGGCTTTGACAAAATGAGGTTCAGTGAAATGTGTTTTCTATCAAACAAAGTAGACCCATATATATATATATATATATATATATATATATATATATATATATATATATATATATATATATATATATATATATATATACACACACACTATGTATGTATGTGTGTGTGTGTGTGTGTCTGTGTGTGCAAAAGGCAGCGTGTGTGTGTGTGTGTGTGTGTGTGTGTGTGTGTGTGTGTGTGTGTGTGTGTGTGTATATGTAAGTATCTGAGTAAATCTCAAATTTATCATCTTCAACTGATAATGGTCTCTTTTTGCAATTAGTTAATCAAAACAAAAAAATAACAATACCAACAAACTTTGAATAGTGATACTTTTGGGGAAGGGTTTTTCATAAGGTAATGTGTAGTGTTGGGCTTATGGGTAGAGGCAGGGTTAGCACACATGCGTAAGGTGGGTAGGGATTTTTTGTCAATGACTGATCACATGACACAGTTGAGTTAACAGCAGGAAGGGCAAGGGTGATGGCTGAAATGTCAAGAGGGAGTTGAAGCTAGCATTCTCAGAAGTGTTATGCATACTACTGGCCATCACAGAAAGGAAAATGAGGATTAGGAAGTATAATGACTGGCTGAGGCAGTGGGCAACAGAGATGTGCTTAGGAATGGTAAGAAAATGGGGAATACCTTGGAAAGATGTCCAGCTCATATAAGAGAAGACATTTCACCTTAGAAGAGACAGTGGTGCAGCAACTTGTTTGGAAAGTTACATGTACATGATCTTACCTTGAAACCATACCTCTTAACCTGCAGAAATCAAATATCTGGCTAAAGGAATTTGAAAAATAAGTACATCAAGCCATAAATCAGAACAGCCAGACGTAACTATTTGGTAATCAAGAACAAAGTAGGGAGTATGACTAGAACAATTACTATTTATACCTGTTGTATATCGGTTACGAAAGATTCACCAAAATAGGCGGCTCAATTACAATAAAGGCTGTTTTCCAATATCAAAGTGTTCGTTTCAGCAATAATCACATCCAAAATTTAGACTCTTCATTATTAACTAACAGTGAACAAGTGCAAAAAAAGAAAGAACTGGATTTAGCGCTTTCATCTCCGTACCAGAGACCTCATCAATCAACTTGTTCACTGTTAGTTAATAATAAAGACTCTAGATTTTGGAATTTTGGATGTGATTATTGCTGAAATGAACACTTTGATATTGGAAGACAGCCTTTATTGTAATCGAACCGCCTATTTTGGTGTCAGTGCACGTTCTACTTCGTGAGTGTTACGAAAGATTACCAACTAATAAAAAAACCTCATCTGAAAGTAATTATGTAACACCTAACCAGACTGAATGCAGATCAGCTGTCCTAAATGCCCTACTAAGAGACTTGCTTAGGCAAATGGCCGAATGAACTAAAGGACACCACTGGTGACCTTCATTCATTCTGATGATGTGTCTGTTGCCCATACTTTATGGCTTCTGGCTTTTAGCCAGTTTGCTGTCCATCTTACCACATAATAATCTACTCTTAATACATCTATCTTTCTTATGATGCTAGCATGGAGCATGGTGTTGAATGCTTTGGCCAGGTCTGGATAACCTGCGTACACTGCATGACCACCACAACTGCCTGTGCAACTCTCTTGAAAAAGTTATTCAGATTTAATAGGTATAACCTTCCTTTGACAAGGGGAAAGGTGAACTAGGCTATCAAAGGAAATAGATTATTATCTGCATGGAATCTGAATTTTGCTATTCTTTCCCCAATTCTTCTCCAATTTAATTAATCCTGCTGTCAGTCTTTTGCTACCATTTAATCTTGCTTTGGGCACTTGACTTAGCTTTCAGAATTACTAAATTCTCTGCTAAATCTGCTATTTCTGTCTACATGGGGGGGGGGGTCTGTTGGTTCCATTAATGCTGCTGGGGTCCTGTCATGAAACCCTTCTCTTCTATATTAATCATACCCTGGGTCCCAGAAATCTAAAGTCACTGTACTTGTTGCCACAGCATTACACAACGTAATACAGCTCCTTAGTTTAATAATTGTGTTTAACCGCCAATAATTATGGAAAATTAAAACAGAAAAAAGTTATTATTGATAATTATAATAATAAATAAATAAATAAAATGCATATATAGATATATATATATATATATATATATATATATATATATATATATATATATATATATATATCTCGTAGACATCTAATATTGTTTGCAGTCCTGAGCATTACAAAACACAACTAAACACGCATGTCAGTAATGTATTGATGTCTTCATTGCAGGCACACAATAACTGATGGGTGGTGTGTGTGTTTATGTATGTACAGACGGTAGAGAGACAGACAGACAGATTAATGTGTGTGTGTGGGGGGCACTTGAACAGCTGAGCTGCTGCTCCAGTTGACAGTTAATTACAGAGTTGCACACTTTCAATGCAGATGGTATTTCTCAAAGTAAATAGGGAAACTGATGCACTATAATCTGAAGTGAAATTTGTCACCTGGGAGACCGAAGCAGAGAAATGAAGCCTGAAAGTAGGGAAAAGGAGCAACCCCCGCTATCATCAGAGTGAGCTGAGAGCTGTGAATGGAGCTGAAAGGATATGCTGCAGTGCCAAATACGATGATTGAAATCTTCATGAATGGGTAGGTCTGCCTTGTACTTGCCTTGAACTTTACCTGACATGGAAAACCCAACATGATTTGCTGTCAATACTGACCACTGTCTGACGATGGATATTTTAACTCTGTTGGAGTTGCTAGTATGTGGATGTATGAGTTAACAATAACTGAAATGACCCAATATCTGGGTATTGCTACTAACCTTGCATACAGGGGATCGCCATTTCAGTCTATGATGCCTCGGGTAGGACGTTGAGAAGGCTAGTTCACTATACAAAATACAAAAAGAGCAGTTGCGAACGCAAAATAAACAGTTTGTTTTTTCTTTTTGGGATGTTTGGACTTTGTAATATAAACTCTGCACATTCTGCGAAAATCAGGTCAGTTGAGCTATGACTCTTTGTTTTACCTGGAGGAGTCAATCTGAGGAAGTCAAGCCATAGCACAGAAGATATATTTTCTCATTCTCTCCAGTGTCCACCTGTGCTGCCTGTAACAAGTTCTTATCTTGGGTTTGGGATGCCTGGGTGTCAGAGTGTGCAAGATGCTGCTGGGCTGGGGCAATCAGTCCGGACTCTGCTCAACTGCTTTTGCAAGTTGGATTGCTTCATTAACTTAAATTAAAACAACTTGAGAGTCATCCTCCACTGTATTTGCTGGTTGCTGTGTACTGCTGCTTGCTGCTAGTTTAAATTCAATTTCACCACTGTTGCTCAACCACATATGGTATGATTGTACATGGTAGCAAACAGAAAGGTAAACAGACACACCCCTCGACCCTCAGCTGGATTGCGACAGGCTGGCAGTCTGCATCACGAAGCGGATATCATAACATGCATAACAGGTGTGCATGTGATAACGTCAGCATTATCTTTGACCAAAAAAAAAAAATTGAAAAAACTGGGAAATTCAGGAATTAAAGGGGCCACTCAATAATTCGTGGCACCCCATTATTTTGCCCTCAAAACTGGTAAATACAGAGGAATTTGGTATGGTAGGTATGGTTCTGACGAGAAGGCCAGAAATATGCAGGAGTTCTCCCGAGTAGAGCACTACCCTGAATTAATGGGCGCCATAGATTGCACACATACAGAACTTAAGGCACCACCTGGGGAACAGGGTAGGCTCTACATAAACTGAAAGGTCTGCCACTATATCAACTACCAAGTCATGTGTAATGCCAAGGGAATCATCTTGAACATGTGTGTTGGCAACCCTGGCATTTACCACAACTCACATCTGGCACACCTCCCAAATGTACTAGATGTTTGCTAGGGAGAATATCCCACAGGGTCATTTACTGGGGATGCAGGCTATGCACTGGAATCATGGCTGATGGAACCCATCAGAAATGCACACACCCCCACGGAAGAGTGCCATAATGAGGCACGTGCTCAAACCATAAATATCATACAGCATGTCATACAGATAGTAACACTGATGCCAGGCAACTCACACAACCTTTACCTCCCTGTGTATTAGCTGTGTACTGCTTGCATCAGACAGAGTAAGCCCTGAATTAAAACTGTTGTAACTGCTGGATTTATAAGGTAAGTACTGAACCTGGAATGTATTGTGTACAAAAATAAAAAGGAGAGTAACAATAGCAATGCAACCTTGTGTGTGCCATAACAGGTGTGCAGCCTTGCTCCTTGCCAGAAAAATAACAGCCTTTGCTAATTAAACTATATAAACATATTAAATCGATTTTTTTCTGAATTACATTTCAGCATATGCAGTATTTACTTGACAAAATGCAGTCATGGATTCTTAAGATCAGTAATACTCTGTACAGATATAGCTTAAAGTAAAAGCCACTTTTCCATGTTCTCCATATAAACAAGCGTCCTCGCCATCAGTTTCCCTGGTGACACAGTTGCCTTCTAAGGTGTAGATTCAGGGCTGTTAGCAAATGAGGTATGAACTCACTAGAATTGCTGAATCCCAAATTTTTGGATCCGTGGAGGGGATGTAAACAAAGTACATGCACTCCTGTTGTTAGTGGACCACAATGGTGAATGATTAGTGGTTGGGAGAAGGAAAACACAACAGCACTGCACTGTAGGCTGCCTTACATGGAGTTTATGTATCAGGTTAGATCTACAAAGTGTTAGATGAAAGGTTGGAAATGTAAGTAAACAGCACACAATTCACAGGATTCATAGGTTGTGTTCAGTACCATCCAACCTGCCCTTCACTTGTTCGCAACTGCCCATGATATTAGTTCCAGTTAAGATCCTCACACATTTTAAGGCCAATGATATAAAATGCCTTACACACTACATGTCTCACATTACTGGTTAGATAACTGATGAATAACTAACAAGCACATTGAGGTAAAGCAGAGCTGTATATTTGCAAGCAATAATCCCAACAGGTTGTGTGACTACTAAGTGCACTACATGCAAATATAATAAATGTACAAATAACAGTTATATGGTTTCATATTAGTGTAGATGATGCTGCATTTGGTTGTGGGCAGAATGATTTCAGTTGCTTGCAGCAAAGTTGTACGTGTGTGGCAAAGAGGGATAAGGCACCCCTTCTGTGTTCTGAAGGTTCATGTAAATGAGTTCAAATCCAGATCTCTGTAGACATATCTCATGTGAACCATCATTTTCTACTCTGTATGTCATAGATTGATTTTCCTTATTTCAAATATGTGTCTCTTTTTTATCTTTTTCCCATTTTTGTCTTTGTAGTGAAGTGATGTATTGCCAGCTATGCCATGAGAAGCAAGGCAGGAGATGTGTAACATATGTCAGAACAGTTTTGTAAAGAATTCTATGTCATTTGTGTATCAAACTGATTTGTACATATGCTTGTGTTGAAAAATGCATTTGTAAAGTTGCTTGTGTTAAAAATGTACCAACAGAGCGTCCTGCAGGACAGACAATAAATACACATGTATGTCAGAGGATATTGGAAGAGAAGAGGTTAATCTCAGTCCAGCTAACTTTGAAAAATAGTCTGAAATTAAATTACCTGGTTTAGGTCATAAAGATTGTATCTTACAAATCTAATTGCAGCCTGAGACAAAATGTCTGTGAAAACCAGGACTAGGAATTCTACTGTATTGTCCTTATGGGTGAACTAATTGTTACCCTGGAAGAGTGGAAGTTTTTCTAATGATTTTATAGCTTCCAGATACTATAACACATCTTAGCAAAGCTCTGTGTGTGTGCATATTATGACGTGTATGTGCTAGATGCTGGTTCAGTTTCTAAAGGAGGTAGTGTGGGAATCAGAAGTCAAATGACCACACGTGTGATGTCACTCTGTAAGCCAGCACTGAAATGATGCTTTAATACTACATGAGATAGAAGTCCCAGGGCAGTTTGTTTGTTAACCCTGACAAGAAGGAAGACCACTTAACCACATCATCTTGCCTTGTTCTAGAAAATGAACTAGTGAACAGTAATTCTTTAGATCTGTCAGGAAAACACAGTGAGGTTAGTGAAGTATTGTTTTTCTGTATCATGCAAACCTTTCCATCTGTGTTATTTTTAATATTTCCTATAACTGAAACTCTGGTGTTTATTGTAAATAGATATTTCGTATTTTCATGTTCTTTTATTATTTATTATTAGACATATTTAAACTTTTCTTTGTGATTGGCCTTTTAGAGAATACTTTAACCATGAGAGTACTCATATTTATTTGGTGACACTGTTGCCATTCCTGAAAGCCTTGCTGCATCGGTCAAACAATACTATTTGTATTAGTATTAATTTTACTCAGTATAATTTAGTACCCTTGTAAGAGCCTTACAGTAGCTGGCTGGTGGCAGTATCTACTTTAGTTTAGGCAGAGGGGGCATAACTGGTAAATCTGTGCCAGCCTTTCCCAGGGTGTGTGTGTGTGTGTGTGTGTGTGTGTGTGTGTGTGTGTGTGTGTGTGTGTGTGTGTGTGTGAAAATCAAATCTCAAAGAAAGTGTGTGTGTGTGTGTGTGTGTGTGTGTGTGTGTGTGTGTGTGTGTGTGTGTGTGTGTGTGTGTGTTTGTGCATGCATGTGCATCTATTCAGCTACTTGGAGCAAGGACATACAGCACTGGTTTCACAGAGAGAGAGTGGTGGAGGACTTGGCATGGAAACACTCGGCTGAGGACTCAACTCTACAACTGTCTTCAGTGTACAGCCTTATTTGGGGATTGGTGAGCTTGAGGGAAACCCAGCCCCAGGACGGGAGTGTGCTCCTTGTGTGCTCTTAAGGGAAATTGTGCTTACTGCAGAAAACTGGATCTAGAAATACTGTGTGTATCTATTTTTCGCACACTGAATGTTCCCCACAGGTGCCAATGGTGAGGAATGAGGCTCTCTGATTACTGGCCCAGAGGAGGGACGTCACCGTCTTTTTTTTTTTGGTTCATGCAATGTGGCTCTTACTGCAAACATGGGAACCAGAGAAAATGAATGTCAGTTTTGGCTGTGCTTATCTCCTTTGAGAAAAGTGCAGCAGTGTGCAATCTGGACAACTGAACCACCCAGGAAGCAGATAGGACCCAGACAGCCAGAAATAGAAACTGGATACTTTCTATTAAGTCTGTTGGGCACCGAGCAAACCCACTAAGCGTCATTCCACAGTGCTTAAGAGAGAGACCTTAATGATTAATAAATTAGGGAAAGTCAGGTAACAACTCCTGTGGCAGCAGGTAGTGTTGTGCTGGAGTGCAGATAGTCCTGAGTTCTAGTATAGGGTGTGCAAACTGTTTTTACCATTGTGACATTGCAGTTTACAGCAATGAACTGAAACATAAATAACTGTTATTGCAACGGTCTCATGGCAACAAGTGTAGCACTGCCATACACATGGTCCCAAGTTTGAATACAGGATGTTCCATACACTTTTACTGTTGTTGCACTTCCCATTATAGTCACTCTCACTTACAACACTTTAAATAGTGGATATGATATCAATTATATGTATGAGGGATAAGACACTATTATTGTGTTAGTTATTTATCTATGTAGTATCACATTTATTAGCAGATATATGACTGTGGGTATACTGTGTACTATTTTCCTGTAAAGAATACCTGCGTAAAATCTTACCATAACCATAGATGTCCTTCTTTTCTATGTTGCAGTATTCTTTACATATGGATTATATTCCGCCTATCAAGCCAACATCCAGCCTGTATACAAAAGCTTATAGCCACTGCCAGTATGCAGGACATCACACGTAGATACTGACAACATCAGCCATAAAAGGTACGTCTGTATGTACCATCCTCAGAACAAGTTAGCCCCGTGAGGAACAAGAATTCTAAAGCCAAAAAAGGTGTCATCCTAGGAAGAAGCAAGTTGTAGGGGGAAGGTGATAGGGACAGAATACTGCAACATAGGAAGAGGAGGACATCTATAGTTATGGTACGAGACAACTATTATATGCCCTTCTATTCAATGTTGCAGTATTCTTTACATATGGGAGAGTGGAAAAGCTCAAAAGGACCCCAGGGAGGAGGAAAGAGTAGTGGAAGAAAGAGAGGAAACATTTTCTACAAATCCATGCAGAATTGCTCTAGCAAACCCTGTCGTGGATCTACAGATAGTATCTAACTTGCAATGTTTAGTAAAGGTACGAACAGATGACCAAGTAGCAGCTTCCAAAATGGAATGGGCATCTAGGCCTTTAAAGAATGCCCCTGACGAAGCAACAGATCTGGTGGAAAGGGCTCTGACAGAAGATGGTAATGATTTCCCATGAAAGTCATAGCAAAGCACAACAGCTTTAGAAATGCAAGAAGAAATAGTCTGTTTGGAAACAGGTAAACCCAGAACCCTGGGATGAAAGGAAACAAAGAGTTGATCAGACTTTCTTATAGATTTTGTCTAGTCCAGGAAAAGTCTGAGCTGTCTATGCACATCTAAGGTATGTAAAATCCTTTCACTAGATGATTGTGGAGAAGGCAAAAAAGGTGGGCAATTGAATAAGTTGTCTCTTAATCAGTCCATTCACCACTTTAGGTATGAAAGATGGGCTAGTTCGCAAAGACACACTATCCTTGTGGAAAACCAGGAAAGGGGTGGCCATCAGAGACCCTCCTAGCAGACGTCAAGGCTACCAGAAGCAAACCTTTAGAGGAGTAGAGGCTGCAGGCTCAAAGGGAGCCTGGGTGAGCTTCTCTAAGACATAGTTGAGATCCCAAGAAGGAGGAACAGGTTTCTTGGGAACTTTGATGTGTAGGACGCCTTTAAGAAAAACTTTAACCTCCAGTCTGGAAGCTAATGAAGGTGTCAATGGTCAATGGCAAACAAGCAGAGTGGAGCAGTGGATTTTCACTGAGGAATAAGACAGGCCACTCCTAAGCAATTCACACAAGTGAGAAAACACTACTGGAATGTCCACAGAAAGTGGGTCCGGATTTCTTTTATGCCACCAAATAGATTTTGTTTTCCATTTGGAAATGTAAGATTTCTTTGTATTGGTTTTCCTGTCCTCCTGCAAAACCCTAAGCATGCCCTGTAAGAAAAGGTGCCTGAAAGGGATCAGAAGTTGATCACCCATACAGTCAGCTGCAGGGTTGACAGATGTGGATGAATTAAGGATCCACTGTCCTGTGTGAGTAGGTCCAACAAGTGAGGCAACTTGTGGTGACAGCCCTTGGCTAATTGCAGAAGAAGAGGGAACCAGTGCTGTCTGGCAAAAAGGGGGTCACCAGCAAGATTTTTGGCTTGTCCTTCTGAAATTTCAGCAGGACTTTCTAAATGAGAGGAAAAGGGGAAACGCACAAAGAAACATCCCCTTCCACGAGAAAGAGAAGGTGTCCACCTTCCAAGCCAGAGGGTGAGGGACCCTGGCACAAAAGAGAGGAAGTTGTCTATTCTGAGGAGAGGCAAAGAGTTCCATATGTGGACTCCCCACTGGTGAACTAGAACAAAAAACACATCCCCGTGGAGCATCCACTCATGGGATTGTGTCATGGATCTGCTTAATTTGTCTGCAACTGAGTTTTGAGCTGAGGGGAGATATACAGCATGCAGTGTTACCTTATATTGAATAGCCAATTCTCATGGCTTGAGGGCTAACCAACAAAGAATGCAAGATCTGGCCCCCCTAGAGGACAGTGGTATTGTCTGTTAGAATCTTGAGAGGACTTGGCAAAAAAGTGGGTGAAAATTTTGCAAGGCCAGAATCAAAGCCCTCATCTCCCAGATGTTGATGTGCTACCTCTGCTGAGAGGGGGACCAAAGACCTTTAGCCTTCCTGGAAGCAAAGGTTGCTCCCTAACCCATAACCTATGTCTGAGATGTCTGTAAAAAGCTGTTGAGAAGGCTGGAGTAAGAGAAGAGGAAGGCCTGGATTCTGAGAGAGCTGCTGAATCCACCAAAGAAGCATTGTTTTCAGGCTTAGGAGAAGGGGAACCAAGACATCTAAAGATTGAGCATGTTGAGACCAAACTGTCTTCAGAAACCACTGAAACTTCTTCATGTGTAGCTTTGCAAAAGGCAGCAAGGAATTGTGGAAGCCATTAATCTGAGAAGTCACAGATATTCCCTGGCTGATATGGAAGAAGAGGTAGAAGGACCACCATGTGGCCCATAAGAGAGAGAACCTTGTCTGTAGGGAGGTAAATCATCATCAAATCTGTCCTGAACCTGCACACTAAGAAAATGAGGTGCTGAGTTGGAGTCAAACTGGATTTTTTTAAATTTATTCTAAACCCTAAGCCCTGAAGAAAAGGAATATCTTGTCCAAGGTTTAGTCTCAGTTGATCCAAACTGCTGGATAAAAGAGAAGGTCATTTAAATAGGGGTAAACTTGAATCCCTTGGACCCTTAGGAATGCAATTGCCTGAGCCAGGCACTTTGTGAAAACCCTTGGGAGCAGTGGAAACACCACAAACCAAGGCAGAGAACTGAAAGTGCAAAGAACCCACTGAGAAATGTAAGAATTTCCTGTATTGAGGGTGAATTGGAATATGCAGGTAAGCATCCTTGAGATCCAGAGAAGCCAAGTACAACTGAGGGGAACTATTGGGGAAAAAGACTTTGCAGAGACAACATTTGAAAAGAAGGCACTTCCAGGAAGGTGTTTAAGTGGGAGAGATCTAGAATGGGTCTCCGAGAACTATCCTTTTTTGGCACAAGAAACATCCTGGATTAAAACCTCTTTCCTTTTTGTTCTGGAGGAACAATCTGAATGGTACCTTGGGAGAAAAGTTGAGCTAGTAACCGAGGGAACAGATGACGTTGACAGGAAGGGGGTTGAGTTATCCCCTGGAAAGGGGAAGAGTCTTCCAAGTCATAAAATATCCTTTTTGAATGATAGCAAAAACTCAGGAGTCCTGAGTGATCTCCACATGGACTGAAAGGGAGAGAGAGAGAGGCATATGACTTGGAACAAGGCCTTGGTTGTCATAGAGACCTGGGTCTAGCCTGTAAGGACTGTTAAGATAGAGGAGCAGAAGCAGCAGTTTTTTTATTGAGGACATCTCCTGGAAGACTTCTTAGACCTAGTTCCAGAAGTAGCAGAAGAAGAATGAGCAGGTTTCCTGACAAAGGAAGTATTGGCAGGGAAATTGCTATGGAATTTGGGGACTGGGGAGACAAGCAAGTGTTTTAAGTCTTGGAGCTCTTTTACTTTTAACTGCAGAGATTTAAAACATTTGCAGCAACTGAGCCAAAAAGTGCAGTTATTTAAAGGAGTATCAAGCAGTTTGGCCTTTATGTCATCCGGTAATGACTACAGCCTCAACCAGGAATGCCTTCTAAGAACAGATGCAGAAGCTGCAGTGCTGGAAGATGCCTCCACTGCATCATAACTGCACCTGATTGAATGTCTAGCTACCTATGAAGATGCAGACAAAAGGGAGAGAATCTGAGATTTAGCCTCAGAGTCTAGCAACTGGGTCAAGAAACACTCTGGAAGCATGTGTTTGTAATGTGGGAGGAAACAGGAGCACCCAGAGGAAACACACAAACTCAGGGAGGACATGCACATTGCACACAGAAGGCACTCCAGCTGAGAATTGAACCAGAGAACCTCTTGCTGTGAAGCGACAATGAATAAGCTGCAGTTCCCCCAAGTCACCCAAATTGATGTCTGCATAGCCTCGGGCGTGCTAGGATCCACACCCTTGATGGCTTCCCCAGAGGTACCTGCCAAAGAAGTATGCCCAACTTCCGAATATACCACCGGGTCTTCAACAACCTCAAGAGGAATGTTAGAGGAGGCAGGCGCAGCCAAAGAAGATTCAGGTTTTAGCTTACTTAACTTCCTCTTCAAGCTTGGCTCAGCAGAAGGACTCATGGAACCCTCCATTGCTTCCCTAGCCAGACATTTGAGTCTTTGATTTTCAAGATACAGACTTAAGGTCAAAAGATGGTTGCGCAAGGTCTTGGGCACAGAGGCCTGGCAAACAAAATGGGAACATTGATCGTGAGTAGGCTTCAAACAAAAAAGACGAAGTTCATGACTATCTTTATGTGGAGTCTGCCTTCCACACCTACACTTGTCCTTTCTGGATGACAAGAACAACAGTAAATGGCAGTAGAATAAAACAAATCCCAAACAGTGTACTTATCTGAAGCTGGAAGCAATACAAACAGAATCTAACTGCAGACCACATGCAAGAGTCAACCTTTCCAAATGGTGGTGAAAAAGTTCTGAGGATGGTACATGTGGATGTCCATTTTATGGCTGACATTGTCACTACCTATGTCCCACATACTAGCAGTGGCTATAAACTTTTGTATACTGGCCGGACATCGGGTTGATGGGCAAAATGCAACCCATATGTAAAGAATACTCCAACAGTGAATAGTACATGTATAAATTCTGCTATCTGGCCTGGCATGGCCTTCTTACTGCAGGAACTGTGTGTGTGTGTGTGTGTGTGTGTGTGTGTGTGTGTGTGTGTGTGTGTGTGTGTGTGCGCTCGCGCATCTAATCAGAAGAAAAGTGTTATCCTACAGTTACTACTCCAATCCCATGGATTGTCAGTATTTTGATACTTGCATGTCTACACATCTATTTTAAGCAGGCCTTCCAACAACTTCTCACTAACACGGCCTGCTAATGTCATCCAATATAAGTTGTCCTGCAGCCTTGTGAAAGTTAGACTTGTGCCGTGGTGATTTTATATAGATACATATATATATATATATATATATATATATATATATATATATATAAGTACTGTGTTCTATAGTCTATGTACTTAGATAGATAGGGGTTCTATTCTCACTACAGTTACCTGGGAGTGTGTGTGTGTGTGTGTGTGTGTGTGTGTGTGTGTGTGTGTGTGCACTTGCTTGACATTAGAGAGAACATTTTACAACAGCATTTTGGGCTTGTGTTCTCACCATTTTTTCCTCCCCAGATACTGCTGATGACTTTGGCTATAAAATGTTGTCTGAGACACTCCAAGTCAAACTTAACCTGTGGCTCTTGGCTTAAATACAGAGTTCAGCAGTCTTGTACTTAGGAGAGGTAGGGGGTTTATTCTCACTGTGTGTGTTTGTGCACTTGCTTGACAGTAGTTAAGAGCATTTTACAACCGCATGTGTGATGTTGCTTTTACCATCTTCCTCTCACCAGACTCTGTTGATTTGCAGATGTGCAGCATACACATCATGGCAGGGTCAGAGATGTCATGTAGTCCAGATGCAAGTCACCTGATCTTTCCAATACAGATTTCAGGAGCAGGGCTTTCAGTATATTCACGTATGTCATGGCATGGTTTATAGGACCTGTATTTCCTTGGTGTGAAAGCCCCGTGGTCTGACTAGCTGGTGTAGATATCTGGTGATTAATGTGCAAAAGGAAGCACTATACTGTATTAGTGTTCAAATGAGGTTTCAGTACAGTGCTGTTATATCTTCCTCAGATCTGGTTACAATGGCCTGACTTCTGAGGTGCACAATGTAGCCTTTCCATACCACTCTGGACACTTGATCAAAGTTCAGATTGCTGCCTATGTGCACTCCCAAATCTTGCACCATTGGTTTCAGCATGGGGGTGGGTTGTCAAAGGTGTATTTACCAGGGAATTCCACTCTGTGTAAGGCACAAATCCTGACACATTCTGTATTTATTAGTAGACCATGTGGCTTTAGCACCGATCATTTGTGTGTGTTAGCCCCTCTTACAGTCATGTCATTGGTGGACTCGATGATTGCAACCAATATGCATGAATCAGCAAACCTGGTAAGCTACAGGTCGTATTTTGTAGCCTGGAGTGTTGAGAAATAGATTCCAAACAGTATAGGGCCCAGCACAGATCCTTGGGGTATACCAATGGTGACAGCTGCAATGGTAGAGGTTGATTCACCAACTTTCATAGTGTGTGGTCTGTCAGTGAGGACACTGGTTAACCATCTAGTGATGTAAGTGTTAATCCCCAGCTGGTAGAGTTTATCAATGACACCTGAGTAGGGGGATTGTGTCCAAACCCTAGGGTAGCTCAAGATAGGCCATATGCACTGTGTTACCTTCATGCAAACCTATCACACACAAACAATGGGCTGTGATAACATCACAGATCACCTACAGTGTGACTCAGAACACGTGTCTACTTGAGACGGTTTGATACACACTTCAACATACCCTCCACAAGGGCTATGTTCCCGCAGATGGGTGTACATTGACATGCATCTGTCTGAGTGGGCTGAGGACAGCACCTGATGCATGCATGCGTATATAGACACATCCTGACTCATTTGATCTGTGATGCAGACCAACTTGTCATCGTGAAGCTTCTCTAAATGGACACTAGTAATATCCTGACTGTGTGCAACAGACATGTGTGACAACTTTGATGCTACATCTACGTCTGTTACATTTGTCAGATGTCCTCAAACAGCATCATCCTGTGGAACTTGAAAAGGCCAAGGCAGTCAACAGGAGTCCACACTGAGGTATTCAATACACAATGACAGATGTGGCCATCAACAGCTGTATCACCAAGTGGGTAGAACAATGGATCACATACATGGCATCAAACTAAGTAGAAATGTGTGAAGTGACCTATATTTCATGTCCAGTGATCAAGTGTGTACATCAGGGGTGTCTGCTAGGCCTTTTCCTGTCCATAATTGAAATCACAGACATCAAGAATGACATACAAATCCTGTGTTCCAACAGCTGTCTGGGGGACTACAGATTGTGGGGAATCAATGACTCCAACTGTGATACTGATATAATACAGACAGTGTCAACACACATCAAAGATTGCTGCCAGACTCATGACAACACATGAAAAAAAAAGTGGGGATTTGTTCTGTTATGCAAACAAATGCACAAACCACGGATTATGTAGACATCAAAACCTATCAGCAGACCAGCTGTTATATGGCCTGTGTCCTGGGGTATATGGTATGTGGAATGTCCACCAGCATGTGTCCAGGGTGGTGAGTACTCCATTGTATATAACACAACTACTGAGTATGTGCAGGACATCCACATGAAAGGTCATAATACCTTCATAGTTCACAGCCTTCGCCACATAATACCAGAGTATGTGGAGAACCCTGAAAGGTGGCATTATACTGATATTGTCCGTGATTGTGCAAGATGGTTTTACTGTTGGCCATGAGCCTGTATCTGTGTCCTACTTATGGAAGCCTTTGCTGACAATACAGGCATATACAGGCAAATCAGTTTGGACAGCTTCACAATATGAACCCAACCCCAATTGTATTTAACATCCCTGATAGACGTCCTCTCTGTTGTTCATGCCTGGATGCTTATCTCACACAGACATTCTCCACTGTTATGTCACCTTATGTAACAGTCAAATCATATACATTTGTCACTGTGCAGTCCATACTGTGCTAGATGGAGATATGATTAGTGTTCCTGCTGCAAGCAACTGTCTTGCTTTTACATTTCCTCATGTGCAGTACATTACAGTGTTTCACCTGTCCTCCTTCCTAGTACTCATCCCTAAACTTCATCATTTTGTCCCTATTCAATAAGCACAGTTCCCATGACCATTTCTTATAAATGACAGTCCATGTACCCTTACAGATCATTGACACAACCTGTGCAGACTGCCTGGAATAGGATTCCACAATACTCAGCACTATATACACTGTCCTATCCTGTCCCTGCAATGTAATACATGAATATATGAAAAATCCTGGTGGTCCGTGTTTACATTCTGTGCAATCCTGGTAGCCCAGTATGCTGGACTGTACCCATACCCTGTTTTGTTTTGTTCCCGCAATGTAATACATTAATATATAAATAAACATGGTTGTCTATGTGGCATTCTGCACAATCCCGCTAGCCCACTTTGCTGTAACATTAACACTGTCCTGTCCTTGCAACATGTACATTAAGTGAGGGAATCCCTCTACCCTAGTTTGCTTTGCTGTAACTAAGTTCGCTATCCATGATGGTTGTTTATGTTTGAAACCGGGCCGCTTCATGAATAGTTATTAAGTGCTGTTGCTTACCGCCCAAACACAAACTCTGTGTAGACTTTGTGCGAAGCCTGCACAGAATATACATACATACACACACACACACACACACACATATATATATATATATATATATATATATATATATATATATACACACACACACACACACACACACACACACACACACACACACACACGCATACATGCAGACACGTAGCCAAACACGTACATACATACTATATATGTGCAATATGTGTGCATACAATTCATTACCTATACTAAATGTAACATAGCAGAGTTAAGCATTATCAATATATACAGTCTAGTAAATGTTGCTTAATGTTTTACTTATTCATGGTCACACAGTGGCTGTGTGCGCACATGCAGTCTTTCTTGATGTCTTCATGTCAGTATTTTTTTTTTGTATCACTAAGTGCATTTATTGCTTGTTATTATCTTTGCCAATGTAGCCTGAGTTGTGGCTGAAAGGGGCCCTGGGACCAGTTCACTTTCCTGCTTACCAAACTATAAAGCACTATGAAATGGTTAAAAAAGGGGTGAACATTTTAATCCTGAATCATTCATGACAGAGAAAAAACTTCCCACTGAAGGCAGTGGGAAATAGCAGACAGAGTTAGTTTGGAGCCGTACTACTGGTCACCTGTAAATGTACAGCAAGGATTATTTACTGCAGTGAGAGTTTTCACACTTCGACATGAGTGTGTGGGAGAAAGTCTGTCAATTCTTTTAAAACTACAAAATAATCCCTTTACAAAAGCCTGCTACTTACCTACTTTATTTTGGTGTAAGTAGCTAAAAGCTATTTATAGCATAGAACAAGCTCTGACAGATGCACAAATGAGATTCAGTCAGGGGAAACATAGAAATAGTTCTGTTATAGAAGGTGTGTTTAGAAGACAGTGCTTCATAGTCCTACAATTCTATCTTAATGGCATGAGAAAACACCACAACTTCCTTATGTCTAGCATGACTCATATAAAGAGGACTTGAAATGTATTCTGGAAAGAAGGAATTATAGCAAGAAAACAAGATCACGTTACCAAGGCAGGCCCCATTTCTGCCATTTTTGAGGGAAACATATTAAAATTGTAAAAGAAGCACTTGGAATGATTTTGAGGCATTAAAATAGCTCAGAAAACAAAGATATAATGAAAAACATGTTTTTGGAGTTCTAGACTAGAGTTTTATTTTAATTCTGGGGTTAAACCTGGAGTTAGTATACAGACACAAAGGTGGAAGGGGCACAACTCCTTTCGCACAAGGATGCTTCTCCACAAAGTGGCATGGTGGATTCCACTGCAGAAACTTTTTTCTTTTTTTGTTAATTTGGCTATTTGAGTTGTCATTTTTTTTCACTGAACTGCATATATTACAGTAGACAATGGCAGATGAATAGGAAGAGGGACATAAGGATGAAAAAAGAAGAAAGACATTATGGGAAATGGAGTACTGATCAAAGTGAAATCTGCTGCACTCTTAATATCTGCAGTCAAACAAGAGTTCAGTGCTTGCCTATGCTACTGTGAAACTATAAAAACTCACAGAGCCTTGCAAACGAAAACAGAGATACTAAACTGGCTTACCCTAACATGGAAGTTTTCATCCAAGAGGACATTGCTGGTTTTCAGGTCCAGATGAAGTAGGGTTGGCTGCAGTCCATGGAGGTAGTTCATACCCAGGGCCACCTCATGAAGGATGCGGAACTGAAGGGACAACGGCAAGGGCTGCACTTGCTTCAGAAGGCTGTCCAGTGATCCATTTTCTAAGTACTCCATAACAATTCCCAGGTAAGTAACTCCGTTTGTTTGTTTCTTGTATATGCCATAAAGCCGTTCAATGTAATCAAATCTTGCATGATGCATCACCCTCACCTCCTTGACAAGCTCACGGTTCACGGTTTGTCTACAGAAACAGAAAAGAGAATTACAATCTACCTTGCTATAAACCACTGAATGTCAGCCTAAAAATAAACTGCACTGGTGCATACAGCCCATGTTTTCTTGAAAATATTGTAGTTCTGCTCATTAATGAATATCAGTGCATTACTTCTACATTTTTTTTTTAATTTTATTAATTCATTAATGAGGTAAGTTTACAAGACACAAGTGCCTCCTTTTAAAGGAGTCCTGGGAGCATTAAGTGACTTGGTCTTGAGCCATGCGGTCTACAACTGTAGACGGAAGGACTCAAACCCAAGGAGCACACAGTGAAGATCTTTAGCAGCCTAAATTCTAATTGCTATTATTTACTTAACTGTGGAAGAACTGATAAACAGTTTAACTCAGTATCCACAGCAAAAAGTACTTTAAAGAAGCCATATGGAGCCATGATCCAAGCAAGGAAATGTAGCTGCCACATGCACTTCATCTTCTCTTTCTCTCCCTTTTCCTTCATTCTTGGATTATTTGGCTCAGAATTGTTTTCTTCTGGACTCCCCACATCATTACCATCTGGGTAGGCCTGCGCTGCTATCAACAGCTACTTTCTAACTGTGTGAAATTAGTTTGTAGGACGGCTGTTTTGCACAGCAGCTGCTTTAAACATACTATCAACTTCTGCTGATTTTGCAATTTCTACTTTTGTTTTTCTTGTTCTTCTGCCAGTGCCTTCCTATGTTTTCGAAATACTCCTACATTCCCCTCTTGCAAGTACTTTTCATTCCTACATGATCACACTCTCATATCACTAACACCCTCCCTCTCTCTCCTTCCTGCCCTCCTGCACGTTCTTGCACTTATCTGTTTGAGAAGACACCATTTTTGTTTTCCTACAAATAATTAGGCTGATGCTGACCAAAAACAAATGGTGAAAACTACAGTGTCCTGCACTTCTTATTGCCAAGTTCTAGGAACTGAGGGATTGCTACGTGACTGCTGTGCACTTTTCTGAAGGAGTTTCTCCTTTCCCCACTGCTGTGTGGAATTCGTATAAATAGGGGTTTGGAGTTGGGCACAGGGACTTGTCCCCTTAGAAAAAAATGCTTATTTTTAACTAACTATAATCAGAAAAACTCAACCACCAGGTAACAAAAAAAAAAAAAAACATCTAAAGAGAACATTTTCAATGTCGTATAAACTCTTAACAACACTATTCCACTAGAACAGGATATCCTATTATCAATTTTCAACGGGAATTTTAAAGAAAGAGGAATCACATTCTTCTGTAGCAAGAAGTCATTTACTGTTTTATCATAATCCGTAGATGTGTGTGAAACCGATCCCATTTGTGTCCTTGATTTGATATATAAGGTTTGAGGTAAATGCTTTTGTCATTAAGTGGTAAGATCTTTTTTTTTTTTGCTTTATTCATTGTCAAGCCAGAAATGTCACTAAAAATACAAATCTTTCCAAAATCTGGGACACACAGAGATGCATATTAGATAATCAAATGGTAAGTCATCTGCAAATATGTATCTACTTGAAATGTATATCCTGCTAAGTCAAAACCCAGTTGGCTTGTTATTGTTTGACATGCATGCTCAAGGCATAACACCAAAATAGAGAGAAAAGGAGAAAGTGGTCACCCTTGGTAGCCATCTCTAGATAGCATAATGGGAACATAACACCAGCTATTTGCTACAGCTGGAGAAAGGGGATGAGTAAAAAGTAATTTACATAAAAATATGCATTTATTGATAATTCCAAACCAAATCAAATGCTAGGTCAAAATCTACAAATTGTTCTGCTGCAGGGGTATTGTGATTGTGTGTCAGTTGTTGTATATCAACAAATACACTGAATGCATCCACTCTAACTTAGTTTCCCTTAATAAATCTCTGTTGAGTCTCCTATACTAAACTGGATAGAAACAAGTCCAGGAAGAAATTTAGTCTTACATGACAATATAATTTACAGGATGGCAAGAATTTTTACCCTGTTTAGAGAAGATCCAGTAATAACTAGTCAACCAGAATATGAGAATCAGTGCCTCATTTCCATTTCTCCAAACTGATCTAATGTTGGACTCCTTACTCAGTCCAGAATACTTTGTAAAAAAATCTATCAAAATACTGTCAGGCTCCAATGTTTCCCCATTTGAAGGGAATTGATAGTTTGGTACATCTCTTCTTACATGATGGGTTTCTTTAATTCATAAAAAGTAGTTATTTGTATTCTAGGATACCTTTCCAAGTCTCCTCCCATTTCTTCACTACTTTCTTCAGAATGAAAAATTTTAATTTTATAAAATCTTCACTAATAGAATGTTTGTACAGCAATTTTTTATGTATTTCTTTAAAATACTATACAAATATTCATGGATACATGTCTGCAGTCTCCTCTCTGTTTTCTCCATTATAAAATGCTTCAAATTGGGTACAAACAGCAACATACACCACCACTGCATGTTGAAGGTATACTTTCCAGGGCATGAGGTAACTCTTGGATGTCCTTGAATAACAGTATTTAAGACTTTGATATATATATATATATATATATATACATACATATATACACACTGTCTACATGCTCCAAATCTAATAGTTTTTTAAATATTCTTTAAGTTGTAATTAGATTTGCAATTGAAAGTAAGTTTGTTACCTGACTTACTAATTAAACCCTTAGAATCAAATATTGTTGTCTAGTTTTTTTAACATTATCTTTTAAACACCCTTTATATTTAAAGGCTGATGTAGCACTATATTCTTATTTTGTTGTTCATCAGTGTTGGCAGTAAAGGGATTATTTAAAACTGGGGTAAATCTAACCTCTCTTCTCCTTAATTTGTCTTCATAAACTTGTCCAGTAGGTATGTGAAACAACTTTTCTGAACAACTCCGTCTCCCAGGCAATGGATAAAATATCATCAAGGTGTCTTAGATAAAATGTAATATATCCACTAAAAAAAAAAAAACAATGTAAAGCATACATATTTTCCCAGTGACACAGAACTGAGCTTGTAAAAACCGTTGGGTCTGGTTCATGTATTGATACACCTATGTCAGTTATACAGTCCTTATGTCATTCTAAGCCTATGTCGTGAGGAATCATTGTGAACATATCTTCGACATCTGCTGTAAGAAAAATACTATTGTGACAAAATTCAAGATCTATCATGAGATGTAATATGTCCCAACAGTCCTTTAGGACCCACAGACATTTTGACAACTGTTTTCAATTTCTGGTCCATATAAATTGTTAATGGGTCTGTTTGGGCTCAACCTGCTACTATAACAGGATGCAGGAGGGGAATCAGCATTATTTGTTGTGTATTCTGAAAGCCATTTATTCCAGTAATAAGTGATCATGAATTTGATCCTGATAGCACTTTGTTGCAGCAGATGTCAAAAGATCAGTTTTGTCTGATTCCCCATGACACAGGCTTAGAGTGGTTTAGAGACAACATAAGTGGACACAACGTTCTGGACAGTAAGCATACCGAAGTCCTATGTTTGCCATAATGGTCTGTAGAGTGATGAACACAACAACACAGATTAAACTCCATCTAAGGAAAACAAGAGTACGACCAAAATATTAAGAAGGACATCTGTATATAAACTGTATGCCAAAACCATGACCTGCCTTGGGACAATTTAGTCGACTGTGTGCAATAGGGCCCTATGGCTACACGTATCCCCCCACCAGTCCCAGTCCCAAGTCGGAAGTAATCTGAAACCATAATGTTTCACAGTTCACAGACTTTATGGCATGATTTAATCTGCAATAGGTTACTGTTTGTAATATGAGAATTCAGTACTGTTTGAAATACTCACTATATTCAAATATAAAGAACATCAGCATTTTTTTAATAAATCAGTTAAGCATATATTTCATGCTACCACAACAATTTTTCTCAGTCAATTTCTTTCAAAATGAAAGAAATGTCTATGGAAAGCAAGCTCTCAGAAAGCTCATATCAATTTGTTAAAACATTAAACATTACTTGTCATTCTCTCACTGATTTTCATGCAATTCTTTTAAGCTTAGTTGAAGAATTGTTTCACTTATTTCCCCATTAATATCCAGCTTTTTCCTGGCTCTCTGCTTAGCATTTTGCAAAGAAAAAATATCCATTTAAACAATGAATTAATGAATCCATTCAACACTGCTCCAGTGGAGAGGCTGCTCCCTCATCCTCATCAGGAAATTCATTTTTGTTAGACTCACAGTAGCTCACAAGCATCTCCTTATCATCTCATTATAGGTTCATAGGTTTATACTAGGCTATCTGCCCTAAGGCATTTATAAGCCTAGCCCAAAGTTTTGTGGCTTACGCCACCCCCTATATGAAAAAATACTGTACCCATTAGTTTGTTGTGCCTCTGTCCAGCAGTGACACAGAGATGATTCCCGGGGTAAACCTACGATCTCCCATCCACAGGTCAAGATTTCTCTTGAACAGAGCCAGCGAGGTGCTCTGCCTCACATGGACCGGGATTTTATTCCACAGCATAGGGAGTCTCTGAGTGATAAATCTATCCCTCCAGCACGTCCGATTTATATCCGTGCTAAGGTTTAAGTCGCTTGCTCTAGTGGTTTTGGTGGATTTGGATTTTTTGAGGTGGAGCATGTCCATTAATTCCGGGTTGGACATGGCCTTGTATGTCAGGCACATGTCACCTCTGAGCAGACGGTATGCGACTGAATAGAGCTGGAGTTTCTTCAATCTGGCAGCATATGACAGATTTTGGAGTCCCTTTATCCTTTTGGTGAGGAACTTTTGGGGTCTCTCCAATTGCTGCAGATGTCGGGTGAGATACATCCCGAATGGGGCATTGTACTCGATCATTGGTCTGATAAGTGAAGAGTACAGGGGAACAATGACCTCACTAGATCTGGATGTGAATCCCTTCATGATCAGGTGGGCAATGTAGAAGGTCTTTCTAACCACTTTACCAATGTGAGTGTCAAAAGAAAGGCCACTGTCAACCTGGGTCCCCAGGTCCCTGATAACCTCTTCTGTGCTTAGTGGATTGCCACCTATATGGTAGCTTGGGGTTACCTTGTTTTTCCCGAAGGGTATGACTATACATTTTTGGCGGTTAACTTCAGGCCATGGCTCTGGCACCAGCTATCTGTTTCCGTGAGTCCCTTCTGAAGGATATCCGTGTCCGATGCACTTTCCACTATGGCGCCCAGTTTGCAGTCGTCTGCAAACTTTGTCAGCCAAAGTCCTCCCATGTTGGCCTGTACTTCTGAGAAGTAGATGCCGAACAATAGGGGGCCAAGGACCGAGCCCTGTGGGACACCACTTGTGACCAGCTTGGAGTCTGACATAGCGCCAGCAACTCTAACCCTGTGGGTTCTGTCCTTAAGCCAGTTTTGCAACCCATCTTGTGACATTTGGGTTTACATTTAAGCTGGTAAGTTTTTCTACAATACCCGAGTGGGGTATTGTGTCGAAAGCCTTTGCAAGGTCAAGGAAGGCTGTATGGACTGCCTTTCCCTCATCAATGGCCTTGGTGACTGTTTCGAAGAAGTCGACCAAGTTCAAAAGGCATGATCTGCCCTTGACGAAGCCAAACTGGGTCGGGTCCAATGTCTGCAAGTCCCCTATATCTTTGTTTATGAGCTCCATTATGATCCTCTCCATAGCTTTGCAGACTAGACTTGTTTAGCTTATGGGGCGGTAATTACCAGGGTCCGTAGAGGCACCGCCTTTGTGGAGTGGGACCACAGTTGCCGTACGCCACTCCTTGGGCATGTATCCTGTGGTAAGGCTGAGATTAAACAGTTGCCTTATGTGCGGGTTTAATTCCTCATTTAGCTCGTGTAGCACACAGCCGGGGACACCATCCGTTCCCATTGATGCTGTGTTTTTAGCTTTAGAGAGAGCAGCTTTCACCTGCGCATTTGAGATGTCTGGGAGGCTACACTCCGCTGGGATAGTTCTCTCTCCTTTAGGGGGGCGACAGGGGGTGAAGTTTGCACTGAACCTGTCTGCCAGTATGTTGGCAATGCCTGTGGGTTCAGTGATTTTTGTATCATTTTGGACTAATTCTGAGCATATCTGGGAGTTTCCACCCAGGTTCCTAACATAGCTGAAAAAGGCCTTATGATTGTCCTTTGAATCCATGGCAATTTTTCTCTCAAAATTGGCCTTAGTTGATTTTATGAGTGCTCGTATTTTTTACTAATAATGATCAGGGAGACTTCCTTTTTATGGATTTTGTTCTATCATGTAATAGCTTTCTCCTCTTATTGTAAAGTTTGTTAATGGCTGGGGTCCACCAGACTGGACGCTTGCCCTTTGTGGAAAGAGTCTTGGTTTTATTTGGGATTGCCTGATCCATGCAGTCCTGGAGGTGTTCATAGAAGGCATTTGTAAGGGCTTCCGCAGCTTGGGTTGTGGTTTCCACTGGCTCAGGGGCCTTGAAGGATACCACACCAGTCTTGAGTAGTGTGAAGTTTGCTTTAGAGAAGTTCTTCACTGTGGTCTTTTTGTTTGGGGTGGGGGCGGATGTGGATTTCCAGTGAGATTAGTTTATGATCAAATCTCACCAATGAGGGATATACTTCCGTGTGGAGCATTTTGTCCCCATGTTTGTGATAATGAGATCTAGTATATTTTCTCCTCTCGTGGGAACAGTGACTAGCTGTTCCATGGCATTTGAATTTATGAACTCCAGGAACCGTTGGGCTAGAAAGTTAGGGCTTGAGTAATGTTCCCAGTCTATATTCGGGTAGTTGAAGTCACCCAATATGATGGTGTTTGGAGATACATTTATACCCTCCAGTGTCTTCAAGAAGGCTGTGTGGGGTTCCTGAGTTTGAGAGGGTGGCCTGTAGCATGCTACAATTTGTAGAGCAGTTTTGCCTATGGTTAGTTGCACCTGGATGGTTTCCGAAGGTGGATCAGGAAAAGCACAATCATTAAATGCGAATACACAGTAACAGAATGATTTGAATAAATGTCTGTAAGCATAACTGAATGCAAAATTCAGACATATAAATAATATGTACACGTCTAAAACTGAGATAAAGATTTCCCACAATAATATCCAATACTTTGAGATCCTGTATTAGACGAAACTTGTTTTTAGATTAGCTGTTGTTAGTATAGGAGAGCAGACATTAACAAGTTTGAAGAGGTTTTGATGGGTACTAAAGTTAAAATTAGAAATGTACTTCTATACAAGGAATGGAGGCCAAATACTACTACAAATAAAGAATTTGTTATATTACATTATTGATGCATGATTAATTAACAATGCAAAAAAGTTAACACATTGGGATAAAAGTGCTGTGACTAAATTCTACTAACCACAACAGAGAACATCTCAAACACAAGAGCACCATTTCTAGGAATGGAAAAAGTGCCAAAACAGAGTGAACTGGGCTACAAAGCAAGAGAAGGGTAGTAGTATGGTCTCTGTGTAGGACTATGAATAGTAAATGTATTCATTGCACTTTCCTTTGTTGCATCACCAAACTGTGCTGATAAGACTTTTAATGCCTTAAAGCCAAATGCAAAAAAGTGTACACTGACAGTGAAGGATAAAACGCTACTACACAGGGAGCACACCATGCATAACACAAAAATGCCCCTTCAACTTCTGACTCTCTATAAAAGACAGGCATTCTTTCAAGTTTTAAATCAAAATGACACAACCCACTTACAAATAGGGGGGAAAAAAAAGTCATACCCCAACAGTAAACAAAAACGGCTTGAAAAGCTGTCTGTATGAGCGGGAAGAAGCAACAAAGGCAGTTTCTTCTAAAGGAGGTGTCAGACTGCTCCTTTGTGGTCGGCCATCATGTGATAAGGCGTTTTTGCTGCCAGTTTCCTCCATATCAGGCTTGCGTGGTTCAGGCTTTTATGGTTACCTCTAGCAGAAATCAAATTTTGCCAAGAGGATAGCAGTTTTTTTAACACTGTTAATGAATTATCACTTAAGACATAAGCAAACATACATTTACATAAAAGAAAACAAATCATATTAGCATTTTCCCATTTACAAATATTATACATTACATATATTGGTTGTATAAGTATCACTAATCCAACATTACATAAATTGCTTGATTCCTGCTTTCCCTTAAACCTCACTCCTTTTCCAGAACATTAGTCTGCATGTATTGTTCCCACAATTTCTATTTATTTCTACGTAATTTGCTCCTACCCTTTTCTAAAGATTCCACTTGCAGCTCTTACAACTTTGTCGGTCGTTACAACATTCAATTTTATCAAATACAGTTGGTTTAGACTTTGATTTCCATTTTCTAGTAAATGCTTTTTATGGCAGCCACCAGAATTTATCTCAACAAGGCCTTAAAATGTCTAGGCAATACAGATTCTGCATCCCAGTTCAAAAAAATAAATTTCCTTAGTTACACTCATTTGCTCACAAAGTCTTTCTGACAAAGTACTCTGTGTGGAATTTTTGAAGTCTGCCAACTCATTACATTCCCAAAATATATGTTCCCAGTTACCTCTTTCTTCCAAATCACACCTACAACATTTGCCATCTACCTGATGAAAAATCCTCTGAAATCTGCTAAAAGATACAGTTCTTCAGTAAGCAAACAGCTCTCTCTCTCTCTCTCTCTCTCTCTCTCTCTGTTTCTCTGCAGGTAGGTGTTGTAACACACACAGAGTAACAGTTCTCTCTCTCTTTCCAGGTGAGGATATTAATTTACAGTATATCAGCACTTGTATGCAATGATGCAGGAACAGATTAAAGTGTAATCTGGTAGATTGGATCTAGGACTTTTGATCGAAAGATCAAAAGTCCAAATCCATTATCACCAAGCATACTTTACCGAAAGAGCTTTAACCAAAAAAGCGCTTATGGTAAAGTATGTTTAAAAAAAATAAAACAACATTAAACCTACTTCTATGCAGGGGGGCAAGCCCCCCTGCACTCCCCATGTGGGGGGTTGTTCCCCCCACACCTCCCTACTTTAATATTCTCACTCTGAGGTCACACTACAGTGGGGAAAAGGGAATTTTCCCTTATCCGCACTGTAATACGACTGGCACAACGAGCATACTTATCCGAAAGTGCTGCTTCATTGAACAACACTTTCGGTTAAGTATGCTCAGTGATTTCTGCTTCGGTGGAAAGTGCATTCAGGGATCTGTACGGACCCCGGTAGATTTTAACAAAATTATGCCTGCCAAAAAATACCAGTATAGCATGTATAGCACATTGAACACTCAACTTTGTGGTTCAGTGCAGATTATTTACAATGCATTTTTGAAGTACTGTTTATTTACACTGCAATTATAAAAATTTGCGGTCACGTCAAGCAAACAGAAATGCATTTTTTCAGGGTTATTACAGTTCAATTCACCTTTTTTGGTCACCCAGAAACCAACAATCCAAGGTGTTGTAGTTCTGAATAAGTAACATCCACAACTTAGATGCCACACAAATTTGTGGGTGAATGGATGTGTGTGTGTGTCTGTTATTGTGATGTGGTAGGGGATGTGTGTGTGTGTGTGTGTGTGTGTGTGTGTGTGTGTGTGTGTGTGTGTGTGTGTGTGTGTGTGTGTGTGTGTGTGTGCATATTGACTCAGAATGTGGGTGTGTGTAGGTTGCAGCTGTCATACTTACACACACACACACACACAACTAGATTCACAAGCAAAGCCTGTAACATTGGCTCAGGATGAAGATCAGCCACCACTGAAGTCGTTAACTATGTGGGCAGGGGGGAATATTAGACACCAGGATTTTCATTCACTACATGGGGAAGGGGAACACTAACTACAAGGGTTATCTTTAACTACATGGGTTGAGGGGGACACTAGACACCAGAAATAAGCTATCATGCCGTAATATCAATTTCAAAAAGGATGGGGGAAAACACTAGATACCAGGGATACTTTCAAGCAGTGCACTTTCAAGGCTCTAAAATTGAGTCTAACTATGCAGCTTTGATCCAGCAAACCTAAGCACTTACCTTCTGCATTAAATGAGAAATTAGTGTATCAAGGTTTTTATATATAAATATAGAGAGAGGATCTCAGGCATTATTCCACATACTTGCAACAGTTCATGAGATATACGGAGGAATGACAGGCATAACTTTTAATCTCATAGCACAAAACAGGACAAAGTTAGGGCTGAATGTTGTATTTGCCTCCTAAAGCCTTAGAAAGTTTTTGGTCTAATACTTTTTGTACTACCATGGATTATCTGAAGGCTATGAATTGTGAAACTCTGTCTGGCATTAATGGCAGGCTGAATTCATCCATAAACTATGAAGCAAGGTAAAAGGAGACATTGGAGACATTCTAACAACACAGAGACAAGCATGGTGAGTGTGTGTGTGTGTGTGTGTGTGTGTGTGTGTGTGTGTGTGTGTGTGTGTGTGTGTGTGTGTGTGTGTGTGTGTGTGTGTGTTGTGCGTGAAAAAGTGACTGGGAGGTTCCTTTGCTAAAACAATTTTGCTAAAACAATTATGCCGTCACTATTGTTAAGTACCACATCAGTCCAAGAAAAGGAACATCCAGTTTCATCTTCTAGTCTTCACTAGTATGAGCAGGTAAGAAGAGACTGGGAGGAGTTTCCAAAGACAATTTGTAGTACAGCAGGAAATGTTCCAAGAGCAATAATGATTGGTTCAGTGGGCACCCTTAATTCAGGATTTATAGAAAACAATGAGAGGGGGAAAATATTTGAACAGCTAAAAGGGAGCGACTTTGCAAAATGACAGTTTTGTACTTAATGACAACAACCAATGAAAATTGAGAAGGTGGGAGCTTTGTGGTCAAATTAACATAAAGGACAGACAATAAATGAGATACTGGTCTGAGCTGCCACAAAAAGAAGTGGAAGGGCTACCTAAAATGCCCTTCACCCTCACACCACAATAGCATTTAAATACAGCCTTACTGTCACCTGGAAGCAATCAGAACTTATGCAGCTCAGCCTTGTCCTTAATTTCTTTCACAAAAAGACAACTATGATTAAATTCCAAAAGTTGTATCACCTAAAAAGCAAATGGCAAATGCAGCGCCAGATACTTATTTTGAAAACACTTGATTCAAAAAGAAGTAGCAAACAGATAAACACAAATGGGAAAATGACTCAAAGTGCAAAGAACCAGCTAGACAAGTTGTAGAATGATTCAAAGATCAACTCAAGCAGAAACTGAAATACTAACCTTACTATTAAGTAGGCAGGGTATTTTCACAAAGATGAACAAATATGACTGAAAAACGGATACAATAAAACAGGAGTGTATAAAAACAAACTGACATAATTAAAAGCTTAGTAAAACAACAATGCTGTCAAATAACCAGCATTGAGAGTGTGCTGAATGATTCTGACGAAAAAAATGAATGCGAGAACCAAAGAGTTAGTAGAAATAATATTAAAATATATAACATTGCAAAGAAATTAAAGAAAATATGATTAATTTCCTATCATCTTGGCTACCAAAAATTTTGAATCTACAAGAAGCTGTTTCATTTGATATAGAATGAACCTGCAGAGATTTAGTAGCTCCTCCAACCATAAAAAACATATATATTCCCCTAGATCCATCACTGTTAAGAGTTACCTCTAGCCTGGATAAAGGCTTAATATTAAGAACAGCTTGAAGAAATCCTCCTCCAAACACAGATGAAAATCTTATTAGATTTGATGATAATTACTTTCCAAAGTGCTGAGTAAAAGATAAGCATGCCTCCTTTGAATAAAAAAAAAAACTTTAAAAAATGGTATAAAACTGCATCTGTTGTTTCATACAAAAATAAAACAATTTTTGCCTGAGGGGCAAAAAATATCTGACACTTCGGAAGATGCTGCCATATTTAATCAAATAATTTTTTGGAGCATGCTTAAGGAATGGATTAGAGTGCAGCAACTCACATGTATTTAAAACAAATGTGAACACAAGAAACAAAGATAAATGAAAAAGCGAGCAAAGGAAATTTGCATTGCTACTTTATCAAGTGGTTCCTGAAGGGAATCTTTTCTTCAAATATGAAAAGGAGAAAAATAAGAACTACAGCAGTGATAAACAATGACAAGTGCTTGCTTCTGATACACGCAGAACTTAAATAATAGGTAATGTATAGCAGAGCATTCTTTTTATTCTAAACTGAGACATGAAAGCTAAGGACAATGTTTTGGCCATATGTCAGCTATTAACTAGTTAAATGCAATAATACTGTTTGTCTTAGTCCTTAATTTGCTTGAATTTCTAATGTATTTGTTTTTAGCATAACATAAAAGTAATATCAAGGCAGAATACTAATACAACCGACGTTAAGTCACGGAGGTTAGCAAACTAATAATTTCAGTGGTATCTGGCAATTGTTTCATTCCTTTAGTAATTGAACGTGTTTTTTTAAATTTCTGCCTACCAACAAGAGTAACTGGTTAAATTATTTGCACAAGCAGCTTTGGAGAAATTTGTTACAGTTTTCTCACTTCCTGCCTGCCAACATCAAGAGAAAGAAATCCAGAGACTGTGGGGCAGAAGTCTATCCTGAAGAACTATGCATATACATTACATAAACTGCATCATACATCTATCAGGAAGTAAACTGCAGCTCAGAGGGTCACCGTGATTCAGAAAGAAAATGCAGGGGCAGGAAAATGACACTAAACCTTTCCTTCTGATTTGCAATCGCCGCAGTGGTACAGAGGTAGCGTTGTTGCCTCACAGCAAGAGGTTCTCCTGTTCAATTCTCGGCTGGAGTGCCTTCTGTGTGGAGTCTGCATGTCCTCCCCGCGGTCGAGTGGCTTCCAAAAGACATGCATGAATGGGCGTACCTTTGCTGAAGGTTGGGCGTCGGGCTGGCAACTCGGCACCATAAACATCGACTGCAAATCATTAGTAGACCGGAGTTCTGCTGTGGCAACCCCTAACCGGGAAAAGCCGAAAAGACAAACAAACACAAATGTGAATGTTTAATAAAGATATTTGTGTTGATTATAAAAGAAGGCTGATTTTAAAAACATTGCAGATATTTAGGAAAACTCATTTTTGCAGCTGAAGGGATAGAACCACAATTCAAGTATGGTAAAATAATTTAATGTGGCATGGACAAGCTTTTTGCATGCTCCACAGTATTCCATATGTAATGCTTACTATTTCATTGTTAGTGCTGGTATACTGCAGTTTAAAAAGCTACAGAGAAAATATATCATATGTGAAACAGTTGTTCGAGCATAGTGTAGAAACTAACAATATTTAATAAAAACAAGCATTTAAAATCCTAATAATCACTATAAATAAATTATACACTTCAAATATTTTATTAAAGGATTTGGAAAAGGGCATTAACTAATATTACAGGGCATTTTCTTTATACTCATGGGTTTTATTTATTGTAGAAAGGTATTTTGACAATCATTGCCTCTATTTTTCAACTGAGAATTCAAAAGCTCTTGATTTTATGATTGAATAATAAAAACAAAGCAGAATACAATCATTATTTAGATTTCTAACTTACTATGCATGTTAAGGTGGTTCTTTATACAGGAAGGATAGTGCGTGTGTGTGTGTGTGTGTGTGTGTGTGTGTGTGTGTGTGTGTGTGTGTGTGCGCGCGCTGCCATGTTGAGGGGGTTTATTGTGCGGAGAGTGTGTCTATGTGTGTGTGTTTGGTGGGCAGCCATAACTCAACTCCCCCTAGACTAATAAGCAGCTAAAGAAGTATGTCAGAGGGGAACACTAGATACCAGGGAAACATTTGAAATACTACAGAAACCAATGTAAAAGCTACTAGAACAATGGGTTGTGCAGCAAGAACCTGCAAATTACAATGGGGGGGGTTGGAATATCAGTTAAGTTCTTTACCTCACAAGCACAGGATACAGAGTTTGATTTTCACATTTGATAGAATGTAACTAGCCTTAAAATGACCCACAAGGGCAGCCAGCAATGTCTGTCATTATGGACTGACTGTTGGACTGACTGTAAGAGTCTATGACTTTCAAGGGCCTTGCTTAAGATTTCTGGACAAAGTCAAGGGGAGACACTGGACAACACATGAGTGTAAATATTATTTTAATCCACTTAAAGAGGTAATACAGCAAAAGGTCTTGCATAAAATGGTAATGTCTAGTATTATTAACTGCCTGTAATAATTTATTTACGAGAGAGAAGGAGAATAATACAAGACATCATCAGGAACATTCTTTTAAATAACGATATGGAGGCAGATGTTTAGGTGTGTGTGTGTGTGTGTGTGTGTGTGTGTGTGTGTGTGTGTGTGTGTGTGTGTGTGTGTGTGTGAATGAGAGGGTGGTTGTGCTAACACAGTGTATAGGTCACCAACAGTGATTACTGCAAGGGCAGCAAGAAGGGGCCTGTTAGTGCTTGTGATAACCACAGGGCAATTCAGAAACATGCAACTTAGCTAGTAATCAAGCCTGTCCTCATTGAGGCTAAAATGTCTTCAAATTGCTGGTTTCTGTGACTGCACTAATAGACCCTTTTTCCTGCAGCTTTAATGCCTATGGCCAGGCCTGTTTATGAATAATATTATATAAATTATTAAAATAAACTATTCAGACAAAACTGTTGTGCAAACCTTGGCCTCTTACTATAAATGTGGCATGTTTTGTTGCCTTAACATGGGTGATATATCAGCATAACAGAGAGAATAAAACTGTCTTTCTGCTTTTCCTGGTTAGGGGTCGCCACAGCGGAACTCCAGTCCGCTAATGACTGGCAATGAATTTTTACGGTGTCGAGCTGCCAGCCCAGCGCCCAACCTTCAAAGAAGGCACACCCACACATGCTTGCACCTACCTGCATGTCTTTAAATTCACTCGACCATGGGAAGTACATGCAGACTATGCACAAAAGATGCTCCCCGTGGCCGAGAATCGAACCGGAGAACCTCTTGCTGTGAGGTGATAACGCTAACTGCTGCACCACCGCGGCCTATCCATGACAGAGAGAATAAATAAGTAATTATTAGCAGAGTTGTATGTCAGTTCAGTTTGAAACAGAGATGTGGGATACCTTGTGTTGCTGGAGCTGTGGAAACAAACAGCTGTGTTTGTATTTCTGGAGCCAGAACTTGGAAATCTTAAAAAACAATGTTTGAGAGTTTAAGATGAGATTCTTTCCAGAAGAGGTATGCACATGAATCCAACAAGTGAGAATGTGTTCCTGAAGCCTGTAGGTGAAATTGGCTTTCTGGTCTATCACACAAAATTACTACAGAATAAAACTGTGATATTTTTGACTGGTATTTAAAGTCTGCAAGTGAAAACGGGCTAATTGGTTGTTGTAGTAAAAGCTGCACTGAGGCACAGGAAAACTTACCTCCTACATGAACTGTTTTTGTAAAACAAGTTGCAGCACTTTGTTTTGCTTAAAGGTGAAACAAGCCACTTACTTAATTTATGTACTGGCTTTAAGCCTAAAAAAGTCAAATTTCAGTCTGTGGAACAACCAACTGCTACTGAAAAATTGCCCACTTAAAGATGTTTTCAGTGAAGTTCTGCTGCTGCTGTCCTAAAGAAATGTAGTCTTTTGCTGAAGATGAAACTACATTGCAGCTGAACCGAAGCATGTCTGGTTGTGTTTTAAAGCCAAAAGTCTTTATCTAATCTAAATTAATAACCAAGATAACTGGTTCAACACATAGGCCCCTGACCAACGTGTGTTCAGATAAAAATGAGTTTATCACAAGGTGGTGATAATGTCACAAATCCAAACTGCATGCTGGTGAGTGAACCTTAGTGCTACTAAAGCTAATCTCTGGCCTACTGAACTGTGAAATACACTGCATACAGTAACATGAAGAAGGCCATACAGGCATTGTTTCAAAGTGTTTGAGCACAGCAAGGAAAGAATCGAGTTTTCCAACACAGTGTGCCATGGAATACCACTGCTCAACAAAACAGTGATAAAAATATGCAAACCCTGCCAAGCTGACCTGCAGGAGAGCAGAGGAGGACTAGACAGAACCTGCAAGATAAATTTCTGGTCATTGCTGAAGGTGGAGAATACATTCAGGAAGGGCACCGCCCTGGTACACAGACAATAACAGCTAACTATTTCTTACAGGAAAACTAATCCCTCTGATAAGATAACAGGCCTATTTGTTAACTTTTGAGAGAACAGCTGAAAGAGGAGGTTGGCCAGCCATTGAGTAGGATAGACTAACAGTTTCACTTTTGATTGGGGAAAACCAAAAGGCATAGTTATATTTGGAACTTGCACGTGTTGATGATTAAAAATAATTAAAGGAAGAGACATCTGCTCATTTAGAGGTCACACTGGTAGTGCACGCCCAACGTTTGACACACACTGACTAACCGGTTCATTCCTATATCCATGCATCCATACTCAACCCCTTTTTCCTATTTTTTGCACACAGGTTCAGGGTGTCACTTCAGCAGTGACAATCATCATTATGTTTGATTTTATCCACGTGGCTTAAAGCCTAAGAAGAATTCAGGACCCTGAACACGGGAGTTCACTGTAATGGACTGAATCCTGAGACATCTTCTCTCATTCGTCCATTAATTTAAAAAAACAAGTCGTACGTAAAATACAGTACAGCAACCTCAGAAGGAAAACTGGCAATTGTATATACGTATGGGGATGGAAGAATCTATCCCCCAACTGACATGGTGCTTATTTACTACTCCCCTAATTTATGGAATTGTGCTGGGATAATACTCAGCCTATGGCATGATATCACTCATGGGAAAGACTTTCTCCACTTCCATGATTTCTGGGCAAACATGAAACGTTGGTGACATGGATCCAAAGAGGATGGACAGAATAGTTACAAAAGCTGTCCCTTTTCAGAAACAGAGGGAACTCAGATGAATTCTGGGTCTGAAGACAATGGCAGAAATGAAGACTTGATCGATATGAACATAAGTTAACATAATACTTAAGAAAGCGCTAAGAAAGTAAACAAAAAAAAAACCAAACAGGTGCTGGTGACGTTTCCATATACGCAGTTCAACCACTCACTTACCCCCATTTTGAATCACACCATGAGTTCATTTATGGGGCTGACAAGTAAGGAGAAGAGATGGATAAATGGCTGTCAATACCAAAGTCTTGCAAAACTCACATGGAATTCTTTTCTGCCATTGCTAGGCCCTTTATTACCTGACCCAAGCCAAGTGTCAGGCAATTGTTTCACATACAACCTTCCACTGCTCCTTAGTAATGCAGGACACGAAAAAGCAGTTCGTATTGTAATGAGGGGGCATGTATGCCTGCGGTAAATGAAACTCAAAAGCAATGGTCAGCCCAAATGAAAGACTTCGGTGATTCTCAGGTGACAGGAAACCAAGATCCACAGGAACAAGCAGCCAAAATCTGTCAATACATGAGAAAAAAAGGGGAGGTCATTTATGTTGCACAAACAAAGATATCTTTTTCTGGCAATAAATGCAAAATAGTTTGAGAATTAGGACAGAAGGGTCTGCCTTAACCATACAGAGAGCTAGCTAATTCAGTTTCAAAGAATATTAAACAGTATGTTAAGACCCTAATATCAATATGTTACTGCTCACCTAAATAAGGCATTCATATACACTGAGGAGTGGGAGTCTTACTTATCCAGAGCATATCAAGTGCCAGGGAATTTCCTGGGTCTAAAATGGTAGGAGGGTGCATGCTGGAGCTGCTGTGCAAACGCAGAGCTTTTACTACAAGTGTGGCGTTTTGTGCCTTAGTTGGGGTAGGTTTCCTTTAAATTGCACAATAGATAGCCTAAACTGATTATAATTAACAAAGCTGCTCGTGTATGAATGAAGGGGAGTGTGTGTTGTTGAAGCTATGAAGGTAAAGAATCATAGGTGTGTACTAGGCTAATGGCCCTGGAGCCTTTACAAATCTAGCCCATAGGATTACCCTGACATCGTGCCACCCAACCTTAGTTCCCAGTGCTTCTGTCGAGTAGAGCGACTGGAGTGATCCCAGGGGTGAATTTTCTATTTCCCATCCACTCATCAAGGTTTCTCTTGAAGAGGCCAGTGAGGTGCTCTGTTTGACATGTATGGGAAATCTATTCCATAGCAAGGGCAGTCTCTGGGTTATGAACCTGTCCCTCCAGCACATTCTGTTGATTTCGGTAATGAGGTTGAGGTCACTGGAGAATGTGGTGTGGATGGATTGGGATTTCTTTAGATGTAGCATTTCTAACAGAGCTGGATCAGACATGGCTTTGTATGTCAAGCAGAGATCGCCTCTAAGCAGGTGATATGAGACAGAGAATAGTTGGAGTTTTTTTGAGTCTGTCCATATAGGACAAGTGCTTAAGGCATAGGATCCTCTTTGTGAGGTACTTTTGTGGCCTCCCCATTTGTTGCAGGTGTCTAGTGACGTACATGCCAAATGGAGCATTGTACTCGATGATTAGCCTAATGAGGGAAGAGTAGAGGGAGACAATGACCTCTTTCTTCCTGGATGCAAACCCTTAGTAATGAGATATGCCACACAGAAGAACTTTCTGACCACAGTGGCAATGTGGTGGTCAAAAGAGAGGTTGCTGTCAACCTGTGTTCCTAGCTCTCTTATAACACCTTCTGTGTTCAGTGGACTACCATCGATGTGGTAATTCATGGGAACTGGGTTTTTCCCAAAGGGGATGATGACACATTTTTTGGCATTGAGCTTAAGCCCATGGTTCTGACACCAGTTGTTGGTCTCAGTGAGGCCTTTCTGTAGGATGTCAACATCACCTGGGGAGTTAATAATAGCTGCCAACTTGCAATTGTCTGCAAACTTTGTCAGCCAGAGACCCTTTGTGTTGGCTTGGACTTCAGAGAAGTAGATACCAAACAGGAGAGGACCCAGGACGGAACCCTGTAGGACTCCACTCATGACTGGTCGGCAGTCTGACTTGGAGTCCGCTACATTCACACTGTGGGTTCTGTGAGCCAGTTTGCAGCCCACCTAGTGATATAGGGGTTGATGCCTAGCTTATGGAGTTTTTCTATGATTCCTGAATGGGGAATGGTATCAAACACCTTGGCCAGATCAAGATAGGCTGTATGAACCACCTTGCCTTCATCCACAGCTTTGGTGACTGACTCAAAGAAGTCAACCAAGTTGAGCAGGCATGATCTACCCTTCACAAAACCAAACTATGTGGGATCCAGAGTTTGGAGATTCCCTATATCCTTGTTTATTAGGTCCATGATGAAGCATTTCATAGCTTTGCATAACAAACTCATCAAGCTAATGGGGCGATAGTTCCCAGGGTCTGTAGTCACTCCTCCTTTGTGGAGAGGGATGACTGTAGTAGTGCACCATTCAGTAGGGACAAAGCCTGAGGTGAGGCTGTGATCAAACAGGGCACACAGGTGAGTTGCCAATTCACTCTGCAGTTTATTGTCAGGTCCCAAGGAAGCTGTAATCTTGGCCTTGGACAGTGCTATTTTAGCCTGTGCAGCAATAATACTGGGTGCCTGGCAATCTACTGGTATTGTGATTGGTCCTTTGAGGGGAAAAAAGAGGGGTAAAGTTGGCAATGAACCTGTCGGCCAGTATAGTGGCAATATCTGTTGGCTCGGTATAGGAGGTACCATTGTGCAGTAGCTCAGAGCAAATCTGGGTATTGCCATGGAGATTCTTTATATAACTATAGAAGGCCTTGTAGTTGCCTTTACTATCTGCTGTAATTCTGTTTTCATAGCTAGCTTTAGAGGATTTGATGAGGGATCTCAACTTTTTGTTGAGGCTGATAAGGGAGTTTTTCCAGTCTTGGGACTTCACCTTATTTCACATCAGTTTCCTCCTTCTGTTGTAGAGCTTGTTTATGGCAGGGGACCACCAGCTTGGCTTCCTTTTTTTTGGAGGAGAGCAACTTGGTTCTACTGGGTATGGCGAGATCCATGCCTTTGTGTACATGTTCGTACAATGCATTGGTGTATGAGTAGGTGGTCATGCAACTATTCTCCATTTGCATGGGTGCCATGATGTTAACCAACTCTGTTTTTAAGAGCAGAAAGTTAGCTTTGGAGAAGTTTTTCATGGTGGTTACCTTTGCGGGGGTGGGGGGATGTGGATTTCCGGGGTGATTAATTTGTGGTCGGATCTAACCAGGGAGGAGTTAACTATAGAGCAACGGTTGCCCATGTTAGTAATGATCAGGTCAGTGATGTTACTACCTCTAGTGGGGGTAAGAATGAGCTGGTCCAGGGCATTTGAATTAATGAATTCCAGGAAACATTGGGCAAGTGTATTGGTACATGAGTTTTCCCAGTTAATGGAGGAGTAGTTGAAGTCACCTAATATGAGAGTGTTAGGCTGGATCCTAATATTCCACAATGTGCTTAGGAACATGGAGTGCGAGTCTTGGGACATTATTGGGGACCTAGCAGGCTACGACCTGAATCGCTGTCTTACCCAGTGTTAGCTGCACCTGAAGTATCTCTGATGTGTTATGTTGGGCTACCAGTCTGGAGGTGTGCACAACCTTTATGAATATGTAAACACCACTGTCTTTGGAGCTTTGGTCCAAGTTCTGCGGCCAAAAGGTGTGGAATGAGTTACAGCCTGGTAGTACAGGGGTGCTTTCTGCTGCCTTGAACCAGGTCTCTGTTACAGCACAAATGTCCATGTTCTCCATTTTAAGGAGTGCTTTGATCGAGTGCATTTTCAGATTTAAACTTCTAGCGTTGAGCAGCATGACCCTCAGATTGCATTTGTTTGTAGCTGTTACGGTGGTAATTTGGTCTTTGGAACACCACCTAAAAAGGCACTAGAGGGGTGGCAAGAACCATGGCCAGTATTCAGAAGTCCGGGGTGACAGATGCAGGCCATCTCTGGCAAAGCATCAAGGTCTGTTAATCATGTCATCCCAGGCAGACAGATACTGGATCCACTTAGAATGACACCAGAAACATAGCCAATTGTTGAAATTGATCATTTTCTGTTTGTACTGTGGTATCATTCTGGATGATGGCAGGATGCTGCTCAAGGCTACGGTCATACCCGCCTGGGCTACATAATCCGAGAGCTCCTCCATGTCTCTTTTCATGTAGTCTAGGGAGGTACATCTTGGGTCATTCACACCCACATGTACAATGACAGAGTCATATTTGTACCTGTTGTTGAGGGATCTGAGTGTGTGCGTTATGTGGCAGATCCTGGCACCTGACAGGCAGCTGACTGTTACTTTCTCCTTATTCAACCTAGTGAGTAGGACATCAGTGCATGCTGTTCTGCCTTAGGGGCTTTGGTTTAGTGGCACACTGTTTAGGAGAGTTTATGTGTCTCATGATTAGTGTTGTGTTGTGGTGGTCAAGTGTATTTCTGCCTTGGAGGTCTCTGCTATTTGGGTAGATTTTTACTGACAGCCTCCATAAAGGTGGGTGTGTGATTTCAAATCGTTTTTTTCTTAAAACTTGCATATTTTCTGTCCTTGACCTAGCACTCTTGTGTGGGGTCATTTACTGCACTGTTATAACTTGATATTACTTGTGAACCTCTGCTATCTCTGAAAAAACAAAAACAAAAAAAAAATCTTGCTTTTTCCCACTTTTCTGAGAGTTAAAAAAGTTCAGTTACAGGCTTGCTGTTCCTGAACTGTTTGAAAGTTTCTGTGAGGCCATTTTTGCTTGGGCTAAAGGAAAGTCTCTCTGTTGATCAGTGGCAGTGAATAACATTGAGCAGCTTCCCTGCCCCCAGTAGAGGTGGTTACTGACTTGAAACTGTAGTTTTATTGTCCGTTTTGGGTCTATTCCTGCTTCTTTCCAGCCCCTGCTATCAAGCATGCTTTAACGTGCTTTAGCGCGATTTAGCGCGGAGTTGCCACTAGAGCAGCATCGGGCAGCGCCAGTTAAACAAGGTTAAACTCTTTCTGACTCCATAAAGTCTGTTCTTCAATTTTTCCCTTAGAACTGCTCTGTTAGGAACCTAAACAGTTTACACCTTTACTAAAAAGTGCAGCACTTGTTCCAAATAGCTTTTTCTTCTCAAAAAGCTCAGCACTTGTCTTATAAGCATATCCCTTGTCTTGTAAGCATTCTCTTTGCAGGTAAAGCACTCCTATATTATACAAATCTCTCACTAGCAAAATCCCCCAGGAGTGCCCACTTCCCTGCTAAGCCCACTACTTTTCTGTCTCATACCAACTCATAATTCTTTCTAGCATGTTGAAGGGTCAGATGCTGGCGTCCTCTCCTGCCCAGTTGGTGAATCTGGGAATTCTGAGACAATGTTACAATTGCCTCATGTACACGGACAACCCTCTCCTCCTCCCACGTAACACTAACACTTGCGAGAGATGCAGCTATTTAGCCAAACTGGAGGCTGAGCTCTCTCAACTCAGGACTGGCAAGACCAGGCAGGAGGAGAAGGCAACTACACACACCACAATACCAGTCTCACATAACTCAACCACACCACTGAATCAAACACATAAACACACTAAGACATACTCGGAGGCTCTGAGTAAAAATTTACCTAAACAGCAGAGGCCTCCAAAGCAGACACCCAAGCAACTGCAAACTCAATACACCACACAAACAACACATAAACAACAAAATCAGTGTGCAAAGCAGTCACTGCCCTTAAGGCCAAATACAACACCAAACATACTTGTCATAGGTGACTCCATAGTCAAACACACTGACGTCCCACTCACCAGGCTGAACAGGAGAAGGTCACGGTAAGCTGCCTATCGGGCGCTAGAATCCGCCACATAACACAAGCACTCAGGTCACTCCATGGCAAGTACAAGTATGACACAGTCATTGTCCATGCTGGTGTGAACGACCTGAGACGTACCTCCCTGGACTACATGAAAAGAGACATAGAGGAGCTCTCTGATTATGTAGCCCAGGCAGGTATGACCCTGACCCTGAGCAGTATCCTTCCTTCACCAAGAATTATGCCACAATATAGTGACAAGATGATCAGCTTTAACAACTGGCTTAATTTCTGGTGTCATTCAAAGGGGATCCAGTGCCTGTCTGCCTGGGATGACATGCTCGACAAGCCATGCTGCTTCGCAAGGGACGGCTTGCACCTGTCACCTCTGGGATTCCGGATATTGGCTAAGGCTCTTGCCACCCCCATAGTGCCTTTTTTAGGCAAGGCTCAAATTCTAAACCTACCACCCTAGAAAACAAAAACGTGAAGAAACTAAGGGTAATGCTGCTCAATGCCAGAAGTCTAAATCTCAAAATGCACGCACTCGAGGCCCTTCTCAGTATGGAGAACATCGATGTCTGTGCTGTGATTGAAACCTGGTTCAAGGCTCCTGAGAGCACCCCGGCACTATCAGGTTTCATCTCACATCATGCTTTCCGGCCCCAAAACCCGGACCACACCACAAAAAGAGGGGGTGTATCCATATTCATCAAGGATACCCACACCTCCAGGTTGGTGGCTACGCACGAAGCATCGGAAACCATCCAGGTGCAATTAACCATAGGCAAAACTGCTCTACAATTTGTAGCATGCTACAGGCCACCCTCTCAAACTCAGGAAACCCACACAGCCTTCCTGAAGACACTGGAGGGTATAAATGTATCACCAAACACCATCATATTGGGTGACTTCAACTACCCGAATATAGACTGGGAACATTACTCAAGCCCAAACTTTCTAGCCCAAAGGTTCCTGGAGTTCATAAATTCAAATGCCATGGAACAACTAGTCACCATCCCACAAGAGGAGAAAATATACTAGATCTCATCATCACGAACATGGGGACAAAATGCTCCACACCGAAGTATATCCTCATTGGTGAGATCAGATCATAAACTAATCTCACTAGAAATCCACATCCCGCCCCACCCCAAACAAAAAAGACCACAGTGAAGAACTTCTCTAAAGCAAACTTCACACTACTCAAGACAGGTGTGGTATCCTTCAAGGCCCCTGAGCCAATGGAAACCATAACCCAAGCTGCAGAAGCCCTTACAAATGCCTTCTATGAACACCTTCAGGACTGCATGGATCAGGCAATCCCAAATAAAACCAAGACTCTTTCCACCAAGGGCAAGCGTCCAGTCTGGTGGACCCCAGCCATAAACAAACTTTACAATAAGAGGAGAAAGCTATTACATGATAGAGCAAAATCCCAAAAAGGGAAGGCATCTTTGATCAGCACTAGCAAGAAACTACGATCCCTCATAAAATCATCCAAGGCCAACTTTGAGAGAAAAATTGCCATAGATTCAAAAGACAATCATAAGGCCTTCTTCAGCTATGTCAGAAACCTGGGTGGAAACTCCCAGATATGCTCAGAATTAGTCCAAAATGATACAAAAATCACTGAACCCACAGACATTGCCAACATACTGGCAGACAGGTTCAGCGCAAACTTCACCCCCCCCTCCCCCCCAAAAGGAGAGATAACTATCCCAACTGAGTGTAGCCTCCCAGACATCTCAAATGCGCAGGTGAAAGCTGCTCTCTCTAAAGCTAAAAACACAGCATCAATGGGACCGGATGGGGTCCCCGGCTGTGTGCTACATGAACTCAATGAAGAACTAAACCCGCACATAAGGCAGCTGTTTAATCTTAGCCTCACCACAGGATATGTGCCCAAGGAGTGGCGTACGGCAACTGTGGTCCCACTCCACAAAGGCGGTGCCTCTACGGACCCTGCTAATTACCGCCCCATAAGCTTAACAAGCCTTGTCTGCAAAGCTATGGAGAGGATCATAATGGAACTCATAAACAAGGACATAGGGGACTTGCAGACCTTGGACCCAACCCAGTTTGGCTTTGTCAAGGGCAGATCTTGCCTTTTGAACTTGGTCGACTTCTTCGAAACAGTCACCAAGGCCATTGATGAGGGAAAGGCAGTCCATACAGCCTATCTTGACCTTGCAAAAGCTTTTGACACAATACCCCACTCGGGTATTATAGAGAAACTTACCAGCTTAAATGTAAACCCATATGTCACAAGATGGGTTGCAAACTGGCTAAAGGACAGAACCCACAGGGTTAGAGTTGCTGGAGCCATGTCAGACTCCAAGCCGGTTACAAGTGGAGTCCCACAGGGCTCAGTCCTTGGCCCCCTATTGTTCGGCATCTACTTCTCAGAAGTACAGGCAAACATAGGAGGACTATGGCTGACAAAGTTTGCGGATGACTGCAAACTGGGTGCCATAGTGGATAGTACATCGGACACAGACATCCTTTAGAGGGGTCTCACGGAAACTGATAGCTGGTGCCAGAGCCATGGCCTGAAGTTAAACGCAAAAAAGTGTATAGTCATACCCTTCGGGAAAAACAAGGTAATCCCAAGCTACCATATAGGTGGCAACCCACTAAGCACAGAAGAGTTTATCAGGGACCTGGGGACCCAGGTTGACAGTGGCCTCTCGTTTGACACTCACGTTGCTAAAGTGGTTCGAAAGACCTTCTACATTGCCCACCTGATCATGAAGGGATTCACATCCAGATCAAGTGAGGTCATTGTTCCCCTGTATGTACTCTTCACTTATCAGACCAATGATAGAGTACAATGCCCCATTCAGGATGTATCTCACCCGACACCTGCAGCAATTGGAGAGACCCCAAAAGTTCCTCACCAAAAGGATAAAGGGACTCCAAAACCTGTCATATTCTGCCAGACTGAAGAAACTCCAACTCTATTCAGATGCATACCGTCTGCTCAGAGGTGATCTGTGCCTGACATACAAGGCCATGACCAACCCGGAATTAATGGACATGCTCCACCTCAAAAAATCCAAATCCACCAAAACCACTAGAGCAAGAGACTTAAACCTTAGCACGGATATAAATAGGACGTGCTGGAGGGATAGATTTATCACCCAGAGACTCCCCATGCTGTGGAATAAAATCCCGGTCCATGTGAGGCAGAGCACCTCGCTGGCTCTGTTCAAGAGAAATCTTGACCGGTGGATGGGAGATCGTAGGTTTACCCCGGGAATCATCTCTGTGTCACTACTGGACAGAGGCACAACAAACTAATGGGCACAGTATTTCTAACATAAGGGGCGGCGTAAGCCACATAACTTTGGGCTAGGCTTATAAATGCCTTGAGGCAGTTAGCCTAGTATAAACCTATGAACCTATGAACCTATTTGTGTTTTTATGTGAATGCAGTGCTGGTGTGTGTTCTGGATGGCTGTGTGTTCCATGTGGTGTGGTGCAAGTGTTGACCTTCTCCTCTAGACCAGCTATTCCGGGTCTTGGCTGGAGAGTGCGTGGCTTCAAATTTGGATATATAAGTGCATCTCTCATAAGACTGAGTGTTGGGAAGTAAGAGGAGAGGGTTGTTGGTGTACATGAGGCAGTTGCTATATTGCCTCAGGATGCCCAAGTTCACCAGGTTAATAGGAGAAAGCACATGTTTATATCTCTGGAGAGAAGATGGAAGCATCTGCTCTGCTAAAAGCCTTGTGTTTGGGACATATTATAATGGCTATGTCTAGGTGTTTGAGAAGAGATTTCTTTTAGAACAGTCACTGAGAAGAAGCCTGGTAGCCATTATTGGGTCTATATTACCAGATCAAAAACCCGTTTCAGCAAACACCACAACACCGACACATATAGCGTGAACTGCAAATACGCCAAACTCCCTAAACCGTGAATTTTCAAATCTCGAACCGTCATAGTCGGCCAACACCATCGCGCGCTACATACTACATACCCAAACATAATAAATAAAACACATGCATACACTAACCAAACCCTACTTCTAACCCTACACTAAACCTTACATACATTACTATCTATGCACTTACCTTAACCCGCACCCTAACCCTAAGGTCCGTAACTATCTCACACTTAACTTACGGAGCTATACCGCAGATGGGCCAACCATGACACTTCAACATTTCGTGTTTTGCAGTTTTGTACGTTCTCCGTTACCGTAGTTCACGCTATATGTGTCGGTCTTGTGGTGGTCACTGAAACGGGTTTTCGATCTGATAATATTGACCCCCATTATTACCTGTATGAAGTACCTTTTTATAAAACAAGCTGATACATTTATTTTGTTTAAATCTGAAATAAGCTACTTACATTCTGTGTTTCCTTTAGTCCTAAAAGAACAGGTAAATGTTCAGTTTACGGGAAAAAAACTGTTAATGGATACTTTCTAAAATGTTCTTAGCAAAGTTCTGCTGTTAAAAGAATTGTCCCCTTACTAAAAAGAAGACAGCTTGATTATCATATACAAATTAATTGAAGTATGTTTGGTTGTATTTTAAACTAATCTTTTTATCTGAGTGGAATAAAAGCTAAAGCACTCAGCTGCAACACCAGTTTCTTGTCAAAAGTGTGGTCAGATAACCAACCGTCCATCACATGGTACAGACTGCAAAGTGAATAATACTGATAAACTGGATATTTAGAATGCTGTAATAAAGGATTAGTGCTACATCTCTCTGCCATCTAAAAGTCTAAGTTAGTTATATGTTTTTGTTAATATTCCTAATAACTAAGCAGTGGATAAAGCACAATGACATGTTTTATTTTGCTGCTACTTTTAAGTACTGTACCAGCAATACTGCACAGATTGTGAGGCACCAAACAAAACCAAAGCTGTAGATATAATGCACTGGTCTCAAATGGGTGGATTTAGAGAGATTCCTTCTACTGATGCTAACAGGCTACTACAGGAGTGTGAATTAATGCAACGGGGAGAATCTCCAAATCAGAGACAAGATAAAGCCACACAAAAGGACACCTCATTAATGGCTAATTACCATGTCTCTTAACTGAATACTGCACTGTCAGAATGACAAAGCCAGTGTTCTTCTACCAGGCCATGCAGCACAGCGGTATAGCCTGCAACACACACACACACACACACACACACACACACACACACACACACAATGTCAGCCACATCTATGCCCCTACAGACATGCCCACACATCGGCACACACACACACACACACACACACACACACACACACACACACACACACACACACACACATACACACGCATGCATGCACACACACACACACACACACACACACACACACACACACACACCCTGTCAGCCACATCCATGCCCCTACAGACATGCCCACACATATCAGCACATACATATACACACACACACACACACACACACATGCACGCACATACACACGCATGCATGCACACACACACACACCCTGTCAGCCACATCCATGCCCCTACAGACATGCCCACACATCGGCACACACACACACACACACACACACACACACACACACACACACACACACACACACACACACACCCTGTCAGCCACATCCATGCCCCTACAGACATGCCCACACATATCAGCACATACATACACACACACACACACACACACACACACACACACACACACATGCACGCACATACACACGCATGCATGCACACACACACACACACCCTGTCAGCCACATCCATGCCCCTACAGACATGCCCACACATATCAGCACATACATACACACACACACACACACACACACACACACACACACACATGCACGCACATACACACGCATGCATGCACACACACACCCTGTCAGCCACATCCATGCCCCTACAGACATGCCCACACACACACACACACACACACACACACACACACACACACACACACACACACACACACACACACACACACACACGCTCACACACACACACACACACACACACATGCACACACACACACACACACACACACACACACCCTGTCAGCCACATCCATGCCCCTACAGACATGCCCACACATATCAGCACATACATACACACACACACACACACACACACATGCACATACACACGCATGCATGCACACACACACACACCCTGTCAGCCACATCCATGCCCTACAGACATGCCCACACATACACACACACACACACACACACACACACACACACACCATGTCAGCTACATCCATGCCCCTACAGACATGCCCACACATATCAGCACATACATACACACACACACACACACACACACACACACACACACACACACACACACACACACACCATGGCTCTGCTATACGTACCTGTACTCATAGTACAAACTGCTACCAGTCCTACAGAGATGAATGAGTATATGCCATCAAAAGATAGTGTACATTATTTTTCCTGTGAAAACAATAACTCAGTGGAGAGATTCACTGACTCACTCTGCCAGGTTAATCCAGAGTCACTGCATTTCCAGTGGAGTAGACATGTTTATTTAGCATTAACTGATCCCATGAGCTGCCACACCTGCAAGCAGCTTCTCCAGTGAGACTTCTGCATGTTCAATGGCCAGCTCCAACGGAAAACTGTAGAAGGAAAGAGATCTCTGAATCACTCTGCCCTACTGTGATGCAAAAATATTCAGGATAAAGGTTTCCACATTGCAGTGAGCATTCCTGAATCCCAGAGACAAAGTTTGCGCAGGCATATTTTAAATGCATCTGGTCATACATCGCAACACTGGAGGAGAAAAACGCACTTCCCATGCTTCTCACAGTATAGGTCTGGTGAGATAAAAAGTTGATAAATAAAATCTTTCCCATAAAACATAGAAGGACTTATAAAAAATACCTTCCTCAACATTTTACAGCTGAGCTAGTATCATTCAATGTCATTCTAAAAACAGGTCATACACTTTCTACAGTAAATGTTGCAATTAATGAAGCCTTCCTATCTTTCAATCTTTGCATTAACAGCACACTTAAGAAGATGCTTTAAAATTCATTCTTAAAGTATTTTTCAGGCACTACTAAAGAATTTACCTCCTTGAAAATAATACAGGAATTATTTTACTGCCATTTAAAGTAAGAAACACTTAACTATTAGTTACTTGTTTAGTACGGGTAGTACAGGTTATATGAAGCATCTTATTTTCAGAGTTTTCATTTTAGAGCTAAACGAATCAAGAAAGTTATAAGGACATTTTTTTTTTTTACCCTGTTGGATCCCGAAGGAGCTTAACAGCCACTGTAATCCCCCAATCCACATGATCTCCTTTGAATACATCTCCAAAGCCCCCAGAGTTGATATGGGTCAAGTTTATAATCTTCTCTGCTGGCACATCATGGAATTTTTCAGGCCCTGACATTTTTCAGGCACTGGAAAAAAAACAAAAAAACAAATTTGAGTCTTGTACTCTGTAAATAACGAGCTTACCACATCATACTTTAAATGGAGTCTAAGACAAACACAGCAAAAGCAGAACATGTCACAAGTATTAGGAAATAAGAAAGTAGATGAAAGGGTTCCTAAACACCACACGCTGAGGTAGGATAACCAATGGAAAGTAGATGCGACACACTACCATTGTGTTATTCTGTTAAACACTGTATCTTCCAGGCTACAAATGATATACTTACCCTCTCATTATATATTTTAACCTTCCCATGAACTGCTGTGCTGTCAGCTCTCCACCATCTCTCATATATTCCCCTTTTTTTCTTATATATAAAATGGACTACTGATCTGGGTGGTAAAGAGTGAATTTATGAAAGTACTTACAAGGGCATAGACCACAAGAAGAAGGGGAGTGGTTCAGGGGGTGGATTTGGAGACCGAATAAAGTAATACAACATACTCTGCTTTAATCTCTTCCCTCTGTAGAAATGCAGAGAGGTACTAAAGGCCACTTTACTTTTTTTGGTAGTCCAGTTCATGACAAAAAATTACATTGTAGTCAACATCAGCTGCTGAGAAAGAGAAATTAAAAAAAAACGTTTAAAAAAGCAGACAAAGCAGATGCATGGAACAACAGTGTATGTCAGCATTAACAAAGAACAGGAAGGTTGGACAGGTAAGGGAACATGGACAAATGGAGAATTAGACAACTCTTTGATAGTCCGCTGTGCAAATCTGCATTTTAGGCCAATTTGCTGAAAGTGTTGCTTCCTTCAAATGGGTTCTGTAAGTGAATTTGTCCTTACCCTTGTGCTGCATCAGTCACAGAGTCAATAATGATAGCAGCAGAGGTGCAGGGGGTGTGTGAGAGTGTATGCCCGACCCACAAAATACATTCTTCAAATGCAGTTTTGACAGAATGGCTGTTGATTAAAACTGCATTTGACCAGCATGACTGTTAAACCACAGCGAGACAGAAAAAAAGCAAATATAAAAAGTTCAGCCAACGTTTCACCCCAGTAGTCACAGAACTGTCAGATATTTATGGTGAAACACTTCAAAATCTACACTCACTCTTTGGGAAAGACATTAGTGCCTGAGGATTATGAAAATGTCAGTTACGTTGAGGAGAAGAGTCAAGGATTAGGTGATATGTCCAGATGGAAAGCATTTGCAAACCAACTCAAGACTACACTGAGCATTAAAAGCTGGGTACCATGTGTGGTCTTTAAAATTAGTGAGGAGGATTCCCAGAATTTGGGGCCTAAAATGGAGAAAGCATAGTTATTGCAATGAAGTCTGGTTTTGTGACATTTAAGAAGTGGACCAGAGTAGTTAAGACTTCTAAGATTATAACTGGGTGGAGGGGTGTCCGAAGAGGCTGGAGGAAGGGAAGGACAGGAGGTTTCTTTGAGGAGCATGTAGAGTTGGGACCCAACAGGCAAGTCGGCCAACTGTTGGACAGGCAGACAACTGGCTTTATTAAGCATGATACAATAATGTTCATTTGAAATGGCAAGTAGAGTTGCTTATAGTGTGGAGGTTTTTTTTTTTGGATGTTGCTGCCTGCAGCCCTGTAGACGTCCATATTCAAGTTGTGCTAATAGAACGCCTTTGCCCATGGTATTCCTGGTTGGTCTAGAGAAAGAGGGAAATTTTAATGGACCAAAATAAGAAGGAATTAATTTTCTTCCATATTTACTATGGATGAAGGTGAAAGTTCACTGCAGGATCGAACCACATACCAAGGTACAAGAAGGCGATGATTTGATTAATATTGTTGTCAAAATGGTCATGGACAAGAAGTAATTAAGAGTTTTTTCTGTCATTTATGGAAGGTACCAAACAGCACTGATTTAGTTTTGGAAATGTTTATCGTTAGCTTTTTTGTTATTAAGCCATTTGATAAGAAAGAGGAAGTCAGCTTGGTGTTGTATGACCAAGGAAGTCAGGTTTGTGTAAAATAAGACCGCAACATCAACATAAAGTAAGAGAAAGAGAAGTAAGGGAGGTCAAGCACTATTTTATTAATGAAAATGGAAAAATGAAGGGGAGCCAGAATGAATCTCTTTGTGACACCTTTAAGGAGAGGGATGGAAGCAAAGAGGGAGTTCTGAAACTGAACAGAGAAGTACTGATTGGAAAGATAACTTTTAAACCGAGGAGCTATATCTGGGCTAATTCCTATTTAAGTTATGTGATCTAACAGGACGTTATGGTACACCAGATCAAAAGCTCTAGTGAGGTCAATAAAGATTGCTCCAGTGAGGAGGCCTTTGTCCATAGCAGGAGGATATTATGTAATAAGTAAGTATAAAAGAGTGCTGTAGAAGTGCTCTTACTAGGCCAAAAGCCATGCTGTTTTGAGGACAGTACATGATTTTGAGAGATGCAATGGGTGAATTGATTGTTAACTAATTTTTCAATCATTTTCCTTAGCACAGGAGGAATGGAAATGGGACAGAAATCAGTGGTGTGGGACAAGTTAGTTTTTGAAATTTATGGACAGAATTCCATTTTTTTGAGTTACAGAGAGAATTCTGTGAGATAAAACACTACAGTTCCTGAAGACACACCATCTAACAAGCAGGCAATGGCAACAGCATGCATTAATGCAGCAGCAGTTTTACCAGTTTAACTGCTGCAAGTCTGTAACTGAATTGCCACCTGAAAGGATAACAGGAACTCATGGTGGTGGTTTGCAAAGACTTCAGCAAGGCCTCTGCTGCCATGGCCATCGTGAGGCCAATGTGACTCCCCAAGGGAATAGGGATACTGCCTAAAGTAGTGAGGTGGAAATGGAATTTGCTGCTTGATAGAAATCAAAGGGTAACAGCTGCAAAGACAGGATAGTCACTGCAGTGCCACAGGATCTATGCTGGGCATGGCTCAGCTATGCATATTTCTTTCCAATATTAAACATTTGACACAAACAATATTACCCTACTGAATAACAAAAGCCACACCAGTACAGTCATGGCTGAGGGAAGCAGTATAGACAATCACACAGTATTAGGAAACAGAGCATTCACCACCAACTAGTACTGGGTAGGCCAGCATAAATCATCACCGAGTACTAGGGCAGGGGCATGTAACATCGTCTAGTAATGGAGACGCCAGCATACATTAACTTCTACTGGTGACAGTGTGCAACAATACTTGACACTGACACAGCCGTAATACAACATTATACCATGACCCCCCATTAATATTCCAAAACGCACGTGCTGATCGGTCAGCGTGCACGTTGTAAATCAACTTATACTAATGGAAAAAGGTCTGGTCACCCAGACTTTTTCCATTAGTATAAGTCTTTTTTAAAACACTGTCTTGCTATGTTAAACTCCTTTAACATAGCGACACAGTATGTAAAAAGCAACAGAGATCTTGCTTTCTCCGTAGCTTTTTTTAAAACTGTCTCGCTATGTTAAACTCCTTTAACATAGCGACACAGTATGTAAAAAGCAACGGAGATCTTGCTTTCTCCGTTGCTTTTTTTAAAACCTGTCTCGCTATGTTAAATGGGTTTAACATAGCGAGACAGCTTTAAAATAAGCAACAGAGATCTCCGTTGCTTATTTTAAAGCTGTCTCGCTATGTTAAACCCATTTAACATAGCAAAACAGTTTGTAAAAAGCAACAGAGATCTTGCTTTCTCCGTTGCTTTTTTCAAAACTGTCTCGCTATGTTAAATGGGTTTAACATAGCGACACAATAAAAAGCAACGGAGATCTTGCTTTCTCCGTTGCTTTTTTCAAAACTGTCTCGCTATGTTAAATGGGTTTAACATAGCGAGACAATAAAAAGCAACGGAGATCTTGCTTTTTCCGTTGCTTTTGCCCACAGCTCTGATGTACTGCATAGGCATACACATGCGCAGTACATCAGAACTGCCGCGGAATACCAAACAGCTGCGGAAGGGCAGCAAGGAGGCACTATACAATTCCATTATTTAAGAAAATTAATTATTTTTTTTCTTAAATAATGTCATTGTATAATAGCAATAACCAACTTCTGGGTGTGGGTAATGCTGGATTTACCCACGGTTGGCTTTGTTTGGTCCCTCGGGCTTCGCCCTCGTGACCAAACCATGCCAACTGTGGGTAAATCCAGCATTACCCACACCCAGGTGTGGGTTATTGCTATATTAACTACCACTGAGAGACTCAGCATACATCTTCACCTAGTATTTGGTGAGCTAGTGTATGACATCACCTAGTACTAGGAAACCAATGTACATAATTTAATATTTGTGTATAACACCACTGAGTACTGGGAAATTATATACATCATCTAATGCTGAGGATGACAGCATGCATTTCCTAGTACTGTGGTGCCAGCGTACAACATTATATAGCATTAGGACAGCCACCATAAACATTACCAAGTACTGAGGGAGACAGCATCGCCTTCATCTAGTATGGGGAGCTAGGATATAACATAATCTAGAAGTGGTGATGGTGGTGGTGGTGTGATGAAGTGAGGTATTGCCATCTATGCCAGGAGAAGTAGGGCAGTGGATGTATAACATATGCTAGCATAGCTACCTGGAGTTTTGTAAACAGTTATATTTCATTTGTATGTCAAACTGATTTGTACAGCTGCACCTGTATGTCATACTGTAATGCAACTGTTGAAATTAATATATTGTAACAGAGGATACTGGAAGAGAAGAGGTTAATCTCAATCCAAAGTAAAAAATCTCATAAGCAGGAACGTAGAGGCTCGAGCAACTTAACACTTCCTTCTCGTGCACTCAAACAACTTCACTGTATGACCAACGAATTAAAGTCAAGGCAAAGTATATAGCAAAAAAATGACAATCCACAAAATACTCAAAAATACGAGGAACGTTCTTTATTGCATGCAGTGAGCGCTTTCACCAAAACGGCTTCATCAGACTGTAGCAGCACACAGAGTGAACAGTCATTAAATACCATCATTAATTAGTGTCAGGGCGTTGTATAAATCAAACAATTAATCCATTTAAAACATCTTGAAATAGAGATAAATGTTAAAAGACATACAATATAAAAAGACATACAATATAAAAAACTTTAATGCTATAATGCATTTATGTTATCTAAAAAATTCACTTCAAATTATTTATTTATTTAAAACTTTATGTAACTTCCTTCTTCTTAAAATTGCTTGAAGGCTAACCTTATCATTCAACCCAGGAGTCGAATCTGCTTTACATCTAATAATCCATCTGAGTTCCATCTCAAGTGTGTAGGCTTCCAAATCTCCCCCTCTCAAAGTAGTGTAGATATTCTGTAAAACAAAAAAGGTAAAAGTATGTGTACTCCCTGCCATCATCTGATGGGATGTTTTCAGGGTAGATGATGATATTGGCAAGGTAGTAGGAGTAAAACCAAGGTATATATACAAAAATAAAATGAATTTAAAAAGTATGTTATGTCACAAAGAGGGGGTTAGGCAGTTGACATCCAGGTTTAACACTACTGCCTGTGAAAGTTGTAATCAATGTGTTTTCATTACTAACAGTAACAGTTTTGAACAACCTGTTACAGGACAAGTTTTTTCTTTCTTTACAGGGACTAATTGCAGGTCAGAAAATGTGATCTATCTTGCTACCTGCACTGCCTGTCAAGCATTTTATATAGGTAAGACTAACAGGCAGTTGAGGGAGAGAATTAGAGAGCATGTTTACAAGATGAGAGTAGGGGATGCTACTAATGCTTTAGGGTGGACAGGATTAGGAATAAGTATATTAGAGGGTCAGCCCAGGTTGGAAGGTTTGGAGACAAAGCCAGAGAGGCAAGATTACGTTGGTTTGGACATGTGCTGAGGAGGGATGCTGAGTATATTGGGAAAAGTATGATGAGGATGAAGCTACCAGGTAACCAGAAAAGAGGAAGCCCTAAGATAAGGTTTATGGATGTGGTGAGAGAGGACATGCAGGTGGTCGGTGTGACAGAGCAAGACGCAGAGGACAGGAAGAAATGGAAACAGATGATCCGCTGTGGCGACCCCTAACGGGAACAGCCGAAAGATGATGATGATCAAAGCTAACTTCCCTCTACTATTTTCTGTGAGCAGTAAAGCCAACAAACAACATGTATAACAGTATGGACTGAGCAACTTGGACTTTTTCAATGATTTGCCCAAGCACTTTTACTTCATCTCCACTAAATACTACTGGTGGAAATGACTAAGCATCACTTGTTATCAAAAAGCATTGCTTAGTTTTTAGCCCTTTCTGAACCATTACCTTGTCACGGTGAAAGGGGTTTGTGTATCTCAGAGAAGCTAAGGGCCCAAGACACCCAGGTCATGACATAGATCAGACAAAGGATGGTGCACTGGAGGGAGTGATGACAAGCCATTTCAGTATCATTGCCAAGAAAACTCTATAGACAAAAGTAACCAGAGGCATGTCAAAATGTACTGGAAGACGAGACCATCTGGTCTGAAGGTGTCCAGCACAATAATGGGGAAGAGCAGAGGAAAAGTTTGAGTATATTACATGGATTAAAGCTAGAAGGATTTCCAACCACTGAGGTGCTCAGGGATGAAAGGAAACTTTAACACAGCAAAAAACTACATCACTGGAATTTGGAATGTAAGAGTAATGAACTAAGGTAAACTTGAGGTGGTTTTAAATCAAGACTGGTCACTGGAGGACTGATAGTCAAATTAACACTCAAATATTTTGGCCACATCATGCAATGACAGGATTCACTACAGGAGATACTGATGATGGAAAAACTGAAGGTAAAAGAAGAAGCAACAGAGACTATGATGGGTAAATAACATTACTGAAGTAATGCATTTGAATTTGCAAAAACTTAAATAAGCAGCTTTTGACAGACAGGCCTGGCAACCACCCAGATGATGGTCAATTGGAGCCCTAGGCAGGGTAATGGACCAGCCCCACCCCACCCTCCCACAGCCATTCCAGTGCCTCATTACTTGGATGTCTCTCACCCCACCCCCTGCAGCCATTCCAGTGCCTCATTACTTGGATGTCTCTCCCCAGGTACCTTAAACACTGTTCAAACCTGCCAGTGTGCATACTATTTTCATCTTTACTTTTAGGATGATTATTGAGATTTAGATTTATTTGAAACTTTTATTTCAAATTTATTGCACAAACATTGAGGACCATTTGCTAAACAAAACATTCTCACACTGAAAACAGATTTAGCATGAGCAGCAGTAAACTTCTCTTATCTTGAAACTCATACTTACTGAAAATGCACTGAAACTCGCAGTAGGAAGAAACTAGGCAGCTAGTATGAAGACTATTACAAGCCTAGCCCAATAACATAAGGTCAGAATCAAACCCTATACCTTGTGCATATAAGGTAAACCTTAACCATTATGCCATACCACCCCATGCTAAATTTGCACTAATACTCGCAGTCACTGAAAATACATCTGGCCAGTGGCTGATTAAGTGTACCATAGCTCCTGGGCTATTTTCAAACCATGGGCCTCCTTGCACACAGTTTTAGGACCATATTATTTGGTTCTCCTTCCCGATTGTGTTATATATGTCTTAGCAACATTTGCTAGATTTGTACTTTTGAAAATTGTTTTCCACTAAGACATAAAACAAAATATATGAACTAATAATGATAAAAGTACCCATGTCAGAAAATTTTAACCATAAAGGGCTACTCAGACTGCCGTCATTATAATCTAGTAATATCCATATTCGACTATTACTGTCATTTACTATCAAAAGTGTAGATATACTAAAAACAACTATTAACCAACCATGTATTGTTACAGTCAGACACTGGACTTTACAATTTAAGCAGATTGAACCACTTTAATAGAGAAGACAAAATAAAAACATTTAAGAACATTAAAACTCTGTGGACTGAGCACTTTCATCCTATAAAACCATTAAAAACAAATGAGATGTTTTCATTAATACCTGAAAATTGCAATGCATGAAGCCCAAGCTGCCCTTTCACTTCATGCATTGCAATTTCCAGATATTAATGAAAACATCTCATTAAAACCACTATTAAATTTGAGATCTTGTGTTATTTGATATTTTAATGGTTTTAACATTCAAGGATCCCCCATTTTTAAGTGTTATAACATATTATGGACTCGGCACATATATTTTTATTTTATTATGACTTAATTAAAGTTTGTAATTCTTGTACTGGTTCTTTAAGGAGGGTTGTTTTTAATTAATTAATTAATTAATTAATTTAATTAATTAATTAATAAGATTTCGACAGTGGTATAAATAGTTGCAGAGTACTATAGCTAATGATTCTGATGTAGTCCTATGATTTATAGAACAAAAACTCTCAATCTACAGTTTATTAATGTTTTAAATGTTTTTATTTTGTCTTATCTATTACAGCCACTTTGTTGACTGTGTACACAACAAGTGTGATTGTGAAGTATTCCAATTTGCTTTACACAAATGCAAACTAGTCCTGCAAAGACAAACTAATAACCTTCTAACTTTATCAGCTCAGCAGTCAGTCATTTTTAACCACAGACATCCATCAAACCCAGGAACTATACCTACATTACTGACTGCATCCTTCTTAGATGTATGTGTCAAAAAATTAATAATAGTAATAATAATTACCAGTCACACATTTCAAATTTCTTTCATCCAAACTCACATTCACCAAAGTATTCCAACTTAACTGGCATATACATGCACACTAGTCCTGCAAAGCCAGATTAAAGGCTGTTTTAAAATGATCAGGTAAAAAGAGCACAAGGCTTTTCATCCACAGAGATGGCTCACCCCCACCAGCAGTTATAGCCGCTTTGTTGACTGTGTACACCTCTTATTCTTATGAAGAAATACATTACATGTACTCTGCTAGCATCATACCATAAAATCCAGCCACGTGTATCACAATCTAAATAGAAGAGTTATTTTTTTAAACATAAGAAATATTAACCACCTAATATCATACCCTGCCAATATGCACAATCTTTGCAGAAGTAAAAGTTATCTGAATAATTACACATTAAAGAGAACTGTTACTAATGGAGAGGTTGCTACTGGCAAACAACTTTGAATTTCAGTGCTTCATCTACAAATGCAGTACCTGTTGCCCTTGAAAAATAAATTGCCTATGTTGCAATAAAAAATGGTGTGCAGGTGATATTGCCATAACATTTCTTGAAGTAGATCCACTGTGCAATAGGGAATGTCTGGGAAACAATGACAGCAGGTTCATAGTTACTAGACATGCAGTCTTGGTGACCATTAAAGGGCCTAACTCAAATTCACAATTGCTCCAAAGCACAGTCTGGTTAAATGACTTGCTCAATGTCACAGAGTAGGTATGTGAAGGTTGAAAGATTCAAACCCTGCACCCTTGCCACGAGAACTAGCTCATTAACCAGTCACAGCTTTAGTCCACTGCACTAACTGCCAGAGTAACAGTTCTGAACTAAATGCAGAAACCCTTTACAAGCCAATCTTGTAAAGAAGACTGAATCACCGTAATATGCAACGACGACTACATAACGAATACTGAAGTTCAAACAGTTTTGTTCATCACTTCACATAATGCAGACTAGATGACATAGTAAATTTCATCTCCTTTGCATTTGCTGGAGGCTGTAAAGAAGGTACTACAAAATATTTTACTAAAATGAAACATTTATAGAGTATATTACACAAACAATGTGGGCCTGTTAATGACTTAATTAATTCTTTAGTGCAATTAATAAAGCAAAGAAGTTAGACAACATGAACACTTCGGCAGCTTTTGTCTCACAAAAATCAGAAATATTACTGCTTATAGCATATTTTTGGGAGAGTGGCTTACATCTCATGTTGACTTCCCTATCTTTTCTCTGCTATCAAGAATTGCCCTCTGACATCACTCAGTACAGGTCTGACCTACTTGAATGGCTAATAACGCTGTGCATACACCTCTACAGTCAAGACAGACAGATTGTGAACAAATGGGGCCCCTGCCAACCATATTAATATCCCATTACTTGGTTGTCTCTCCCTAATTACAAGTAAACACTGTTCAAAGCTGTCAGTGGATGCACTGTTTTCGTTACTTTTACAATTATAATAGAGAGCTGAATTTCATTTAAAAGTTTAATTTAAAATGTTACCCCAAAAACGCTAATGGCCATTTTCAAAACAAAGCAAACAAACAAAACACACACACTCAAACCGAGAGACACTTAGAAACAATAAACTTCTCTTCTCTTGAAACAGTGCATCTGGCAACCCATTAAACTACAAGAGATATCCCAAGATTCATACTCAAACAACATACAGTGAAGCGTCTATGTGAATGATGCAGGAGTTTAAAAGGCAAATGTATAACACATTTGCTAACAGCCTGGGACAACCCACTGGACAAAAGTGTCCCTCTTCAAGAGCAGCCGAAAAGTACTTTCTGGTAAAGGAACTTGGCAGAGTCACACAGAAGATAAATGAAGGCCAAGGGAATCAAACCATGTACCTCAAGAAACATCTTTAACAGCTTATAGCCTTACTCATGTGCACTAAATGCTAGACAAACATTGTTTATGACAACTGTCTACCTACAAAAACAAGCAAATTGAAAATGTACTCATGGTTAAAATATTAACATTAAAATCATAGACTGCATGCTACCCAGTTTAAATCATAGCTAAATAATAAACACACTGTCAACATTAAGGAAACCACGTATCACATCCCAAAAAAGTACAGCTGATGTGATGATGTTCCTGTTTACTACAATCAGTTTCATTCCTTCATGCCATAACTACTTTAGCTCATTGGTAGTTACAAATCTTGTAGTATAGGGACCACTGAGGATTTCTAGTTGGCTGAAAGCATTGTCTGATTAAGTGGCACACTGAAGAACAGGACATAAATATAAGTGGGGAGAGGTAACAGCACGTAATCCATGTAACTAGGGCATTTTACTTACCACACACACACACACACACACACACACACACACACACACACACACACACACACACACACACACACACACACACACACACCATTCCCTTTCTGCTACTACCTACTCATTGACATGACTTGTGACATTACATACCTACTCATTGACATGTGCAAATAAGATTTTCTGCTTGCATGCTGAAAAACAAATTCAGCGTGCCTTCCCCTGCTGTTCAGCCCCTTGCTCACTTAGTGTTAGCATACTGAAAAAAAAAAGAAATTCAACATGCTTTCCCCAGTGTGGTTGGTATTTCAAAATGCACTCAATGCCAGAGTTAAATTTTGTACCAATTCCAAGATGTTTTAAAACTTTCTGTACCATCCCTGTCAGAGATGCTAGAAAGCAGAGCAAGAAATCATCTATTGGCTATGGACAGCAATCTGGAAACCAAGCAATACTGGAAAGCGTTTTCTTTTTTTTTTTTCTAATTAATGTAGTATGAGTGCCCCCAGCCAGCACCGAACCCTAGACAGCTACCTAGGTCACACAGTGCTGGATGTGGTCCTGTCTGGTATGTTAAAATCCTTGAGGTCATGAAGAGTTGGAACACTATAACATCAGATATCAGTAATTAATAGGTATTCAGAAATTACTTGCATTGTGCATAGCAAATTTAACAGATATTTAAGATTCTTGTTGAATAATCTAATTTAAAACCATCCTCACTCTTGTCTCATGTACCTCAGAGATCAAAATGGTCCCTGTGACACCCAGGCACTGGTGCAGTAATCAAGGAGCCTCAATCCTCACCACTGGCAGCAGTGGAGGACGTACACACTGGGAGGATGACAAGTACATGCACAGTAAAGTGTAATTTCCATTAAAAGTACACAGAGACCATAGTCTGTCTGGGGCTGGTTTCTCACTCTTTCTCCAGATCCCCAATAAGACTCCCCACTGGCACAGCTATAGAGTTGAGATCTCAGCTGAGTGGTGAAGCCAAGTCCTCCAGCACCCTCTCTGTCCAGCCAGTGCTTCATGTCCCTGCCCAAGTAGCTGACACACACACACCTGGGAAAGGTTGGCACAGGTTTACTAGCTATGCCCCCTTCTGCCCAGCCTATAAGGTAGTTTTCACTGCTACTAGCCACTACTTATCAGCTACTTTACGGCCCTTAGCAAAGGGTGCCCAAACTTATTGTTTAATGTTACTATTAATCCAAATGGAAGTTTGACCAACATCAAGGCTATTAGAAGTGGCCTGAAGAGCCTCACCAAATAGATAAGCAAGTACCCTAAGAGCTTAAATATCTCTAGACAGACCAGCCACAACTGAAAGGTTTAAATATATTTAATAATAAATAATAACAAGAAAACACTCAGTAAACAATCACAGTAACTTCAGAGTTCATTAAAACAACATTGCAGGGCAGTCTCAAATAAATAAAGAAAACATCTAAGCTGTACTTCACTATATTCCTAACTGTATCTAAGAGAAATTATTGTACCCTAGACTTACTTACTCATAGCAAGGCAAGACAGATGTGGTGAGTGGGTTTTCCAGCTGATGTTGTCAGGTCAAAGACAAAACAGAAAATACCATCTCTCTCTCTCTCAGAGAGTTCTTAAATTAATATTTCAAATATTACTGTTGGGTTACTTGCAGCATGACATCACTTCTTATCATCTGACTATTCCAGGTTAAACCCCCATAGCTGGAAAATGCAGCATTTAGCATCTCCCTGCGAAAATACATAGCCTTCAAATGTTTGCAGCTGTTGGAAGACATAAAACACTTACAATGCAGAAGGCTCCCTAGTTTTAGGCATCCTGTCTCCTTGCTGCATTGAAGCCATATTTTATGACGCAGTTATAAAATAATTTAATTTCAAATATTTTCCTGAAGTTTTGCAAGTTAATCCTCTATGTTCCAGTTTCCACTGTTAAGATACATATATTTACACAGTTACAATTGTCTATATACATTTCTTTTCTTTTCCAGTAGGGTACACGGTGGATACATTTTTAGGCACAGTACTTTACAAAGCCTTTTAATACAAACTTCTGTACCAGCAGTTTGATATACAGACAACATACAGTTCTAATGCGTCTGTAACACAAGACTCTTACTTGAAGCATGTTGACATTCATAAATGACACATAACCATTTACAAAATTCCAGAGAGCTAGACTGGCAATATCTCCTTCTGTCACAGTCCCCCTACTCATTAAACTTTTTATACACTCGGTCATCTTCAGACATCCTGAACTGCATGCTGTCCTTTGCAGTGATGATTCCTCACTAATCAGGTGTATACACACACTTTATACCCTCACTACTATCTTCATTAAGGCCATCACAGTAGCAGATGAGTAGTTACAAAGGAATTTAATACAAAATGCATCAAAACTAAGACAACACTATCTTGCATTTATGCCAGACAACATCATATTCCTCCCTTGTAGAACAAAACGTCCTCCTACCTACAGTCTATTAAATCTCACTCACACTTTAATATTTCAACATGTAACTAGATTGCAATGCATACCTGATCCCTCATATCAGTCAGTTAACAAAGCAAACTTTCCGCCCAGCTGAAGAGTGTCGACTGTATTATATCTTCTCTTTCTCTAGGATGCCTGTCAAGGAAAGGAAGTTTCACCTATAACATTAAATATGTCTATCCAATCCTATCACAGGCCACCTTTTGTAATGTATACAGACTAAGCACAGTTAAATGAAACTTCCACATTCACCATATTTTTTCCCCATCAATGACAACTTAACTAGAGTTAATGGACTTATCATTATCAGCTGTGTATTTATTGTTTAATTAAAAACTTACTTAACTTAGCTGAGCCAATTCCCTGCTCTGAAGACCCACACACACATAAAACTAATCAGATATTATGTTCAGAATCTGTCTTTTACTTTGCATTTTCAAAACCTAACTACATGATTACCAAGTCGTGATGGAGTACAGAATTTTCAACCAATAACCACATTTTTGGAACAAACCACACTATTATACCAGATAACAGTAATGGGCATATTCAGAAATGAGTAGCACTGCACAAAGCACTACTTAATAGGATCAGATGTTTTTTTACACGTTCCTCTCTACATGGAACATGACTAGCTATGCAACTAAAATAAATGTTTTTGCACTTAAAGATCAGGTGCAAAGGATGATGTCAAAGCTTCACTGTTACACAAAAAATGGTTTGGATGCATCACTTTGCACATAGTTGTGTAAAAATTAAGTTTCTCAATAAACTGTTTCCATTAAAAACATAATTACAAAACTGCTTCCAAATGTGAAAGCCTAACTCCAAAACGTCCCATGTGCCAACAGGATGCATGTATGTCACTGCAGGTGCAAGCAGTAATTATACTTAGAGTGCATAAATAATTGCAAATCCATTTGTGGAGCTGCTAACTTGATAAAGCAAGTTTGGTGAAAAAAATAACTGGTTAGTTTTTTGTGGGTGTATTGTTGAGAAAATCTGCATAAATAGTAGTGTGTGTGTACATATACTTACATGCTAGACTGTAGCTAACAGACATGCCTTGGTGTTCTGGATATACTAATATCTCCTGTGGATAATTAAGGACACACCCAAAAGGAATGCACATTTTGTGGGCATGAGGCAAAAATGCACTTGTCTGTCATGGTACATCAACAACACTGCATTTATCAAACAGGGAATCAGATGTATTATGTACAAACAGGCACAACCTTAGTTAATCAGATGCTTCTTATCCCCATTACATTCAACCTCCCCAGCTATGACTCATCCACCATCAACAGTAGGTTTATTAGGGGTACCTCACATAAGTAATGACTGACAAGGAAGTTTACCTCTCCTGTCAGACCCCTAAAGTTTTCAGGGTTGCCAGATAGCAATCCAGAGGGTGACATAGGGGTTTATTCAACATTTCTACTATGCCTGAGTGGGGAAGCTTTGGCCAGGTTGAGGTATGTGGTGTGCACCATTTTGCCTTCATCCATTGCTTTGGTGACCTTTTCAAAAAATCCAACTAGTTGAGTAAGCATGACCTGCCCTTGATGAATCCAAACTAAGATGGGTCCAGTGTTTGGAGGTTCCCTATGTCCTTAGGGATCAATTCCATGATAAGCCTTTCCATGGCTTTGAGTATGAGGCTGGTCAGACTGATGGGTCTGTAACTGCTTGGGTCATGGAAGGTCCTCCCTTATGTAGGGAAATGACTGTAGCTTTGTACATAACCTGTATGGAGGCTGAGATTGAACAGTGTTGTTAGGGGTGTGGGTAAGTTGTGCCTCATGCTATTTAAGATGCATCCAGGGAAATTGTCAGGACCCATCGATGCAGTATTTTCAGTTTTTGATAGCATTTTTAGGACCTGGTCTTGTGTCATAGCTGGAGGTGAGACAGTTTCAGGTATATCTTGATGGACAGACAGAGGGAAGAGAGGGGTAAAGTTAGAGCTAGATTTATCAACCAGTAGATTTGTTAAATCTTCAGCCTCAGTGTAGTTAACATTATTATTACTTATTATATGACATTTGTTTATCAGGAAAGTCCAATTGGGTGGGTGCCCATTTTCAGTGAAGACATGGGGAGGAAAGCTCTAGACACAATTAGTACATTACAGTAGTTTATTACAGAGCAAGAATGAACATTTTCCCATACAAGAAAGAATATATAATAATAGCTAGCATATCATTTTTACGTATATTAGAGGAAACATACTTGCACATTAATTACAGACATTCGATATTACTAAGGAGACTAAATACATGAGCAAGAGGTCTTTACAATTACATGATTCAGAACATCATTCACAATCAGCTCAGTGCATTGCTGCATCGTGTCTTTGAGATTACAAACATAACTAAAATGCCTTGATTGTCTTTGGCTTAGGTTGCTATTTTAGCTTTAAACTTGGCTTTTGTGGATTTTATTAAGCTCCAGAATTCTTTATTTATTTCATTGACAAGAGTTCTAACATTCTGGGAATTACTCCTTTCTTTTGGTCAAAATTATTTTCTGTTTTTATAAAGCTTGTTGATATTATGGTTTCACCAAGTGGGTTTGTTTCTGGGATTTGCCCTGAACTTGTTCCTACAGAGCACAGCTGCATCTATGCAACTATTTACATGTTGGCATAGTGTGGTGGTCTACATTTCTGCATATTCAGTAGAGTTAACAGGGTTTGTTGTGGATGGGAACCTTGCCAACATATCACTTAGGAGTAGGTAGTTTGTCGAGGTATCTTGGGTGGAATGGAGCTTTAGTTTCATCTTGTTTTAAAAAAGACTGCTTTATGATCAGACCTAACAAGTCGTGAAGATACACACGGGATGGAGCAAAATGCTCCCATATTAGTAAGGACAAGATCCAACCCATTATTCCCCCTAGTAGGTACTCTGAATAATTGTTCCAGGGTATTTCTATTGACAAAGTCCAGGAGTCTTTGTGCATGTGCATAGCATAGTGGTGGTGCAGGTTTCCCAATCTAAAGTTGGATAGTTTACATTGTCTAGGAAAATGTTATTTGGTTTAATACCGACTGATTCTAGTTTTAAGATGGGTGTTGTGGCTTTGTCACAGAGGATCATTTTTATTCATCCATCTGAGAGTTTTATATGAGGTTTAGCAATACTGTCTGTGTCACTTGGTTGTTGACGTACTTCAAGGAAAATGAAAACAATATGGACAGATAGCATATGAGCAAAAATTACTATCACCTTAGCTGTTATTAGAGCCTAAGATTGCCTATTATGCTGGCTCTGAGATGAAACCTTTCAATAACATGTATGTAGCATGCTTTTGGAATTAGTAATGTATATATATGAATAAGCAATAACAGATGGTAAGAGACATCAGAAGGGTATAAATAAAGAACCACCTGGAGGTGTCACTAGGCCTTTATGGCTGCCGTACCACTGTGCCACGCAGATGCAAAATATTAATCATCAAACTACTAATTTTACACTAACAAATGAGTCTTATACATTCAAAAATGGTCTGTCATCTTCTTGGTATACTGTTTCAAGCTAAAAATTAAATTCCTACAAAGAACTGAGGAGGTCTTGTACTTTGAGCAATTGCTCAAAAGTACACCACAAACAGTAATCAAAACCAAGCCCACAAGTATGGGATGGCCATAATCAAAACCAACTTTGCACTCATGGGATGGTCATACAGGAAGTCCACAGCCACCAGATTTTAAGATAAAACAACCATTCATCAGAATCACAAATCCTAAAAAACATTCCTCTTTTATATGCAAAGCATTTGTTTTTTTCGGATTTGTGATTCTTAAGAAGTCCTTTAAACTGTAAGGACGAAAGCACTTAATCCGCTTTAAATTTATTTGAACAAATAAATGGTTATTTTTTCTTAAAATCTGGTGGCTGTGGAGCTCCTGTATGATCATCCCATGCTTGCAGGGTTGGTTTTGATTATGAATTGCTCAAAAGGGCTGTCCATGTTTTAACCTATGGATGTTAACAGGTGATTTTCCCATAATTTTATTTATTTGTTTGCTAACTGGGACTAACTAACTGGTCCAAGGACCTCCTTCACTAACTTAGCAGGCCAAATGCAAATACACGATGTGATAAAACACTTTATTTTGAACACTGAAGACTAATAGCTCTTTTTGATTCAAAAAATGGAAGCCGGTTCTAGTATTACAGTATCGTAATGGTTATGGTAAAATGCCAAAGTTTTAGGGCATTGTCTTGAGAGTCACAATGGGGAAATACTTTACAGGCCTGTGGAGAAAAGCATAGCTGTTAAGTTCAGATTTAAATAAGATCCTCTATCTTAGTGGTGAACCAATGTGATGTCACTGTTCTGCAGGAGTAATCCTTCTGTCTTGTGCCTTACTTGTGAACTTACTGGAGAACAAATGTGATGTCACTGTTCTGCAGGAGTAAATTCTTCTGTCTTGTGCCTTATCTTGTGCCTTACTTGTGAACTTACTGGTGAACCAATGTGATGTTACTGTTGTGCAGGAGTAATCCTTCTGTCTTGTGCCTTACTTGTGAACTTACTGGTGAGCCAATGTGATGTCACTGTTCTGCAGGAGTAAACTCTTCTGTCTTGTGCCTCTCTTGCAAAGTAAGGGCTTCATCTGGTAAATTGCTGCTTCCAGCCAGAAGACCAAGTTAAGGCCGAACCTTCATTTCCTGAATATGCCAACCCCTCGTGCAACATCCCTTACATAAGGGTATTGTGAGGTTGCAGTCTATATAATTTTCACTACCAATTGTGTATTTCAAAAGACCAAGGCATCCTACCTTGTACAACAGTTTAAATGGTAAACTTATACACACACTGGCATCGGGTCCCCTTCGAATGGTCGACATTTCACAATGTCGACATTCATATGGCTGAGACCATATGTTTGACATTTGAAATGTCGACCATGGGGAACAGGCATCTCCCTACAGTGCGGAACGGAAAGATTTCCACTTCCTCACTATAGTACGATCTTGGAGTTGGTATATTTAAGTTCCAGGGGGTGTGAGGGGCAGAGTCCCCAATGAGAGGTGCAGCCCCCCTGCTAGCAGCGTTAAGGTAATTTTGTTTTTGTTTTTTAGGTTCTACTTGTATGGTTGACATTTCAAATGTCGATCATATGGTCTCGGCGATATGAATTTCGACATTGGGAAATGCCAACCATATCAAGTAGACCCACTGGCATCATATCTATTTTGAAATCATGGAGACAATCTTCTTACATTACATCTTCCTGTCCTAACTGTCTGCAGCCCTATTTCATCCTAAAAGAACTTAAACTAATTTGTCTGATGGTGTTTTTTGCAGATAGGGTTGCAGACCCCCTGCACTCTCGAATGTGGGTCTTTGCCCACATTCCCTCAATCTTTGAGTAGACTATTTCTAAGGCTGCATCAGCTCATAGAAAAGTGAAATACACTGCTACCATTACTGTCCAAGATGATAGAAGTTCAAAGATAGCATATTTAGAGATTTCCGGGGTAGTGGGTGAGCAGCAGCCCCCCCCCCCCCAGAAAAAAGCCTCAGAACTCTGCAGTGAAAAAATGGACTCTGGCATGACAGGCTACTGTGACCAGGAACATGGGAAGCATGTAAACACCACAAACGCCTGCTATCACTAAAGCATATAAAAGACAGGAGAAGACACTATGTGCAACTAAAATGAGTACATAAACATTTATTATTTTATTAATGTTTTCTTACTCTCTAACCGTAATATATAGATAATAAAGTCATGTCTACATTATGCCAAAGCACGCGAAGGGACATTGGTAACAGGAAGGGTGTTACCATTCGTACTGGAAATGGCAACCATATTCTAACCATATCCGCCACATTGGAAGCTTGGACTGACATACGTAAACCTACCACTTTTAGGAATGAAGTCTTGGCTAAAACTAGATAACAGTATTTCAAATTCTGTTCATCCACCCTTCCATACATTCCAAAGTCAGAAACCTGGAATCAAAACAGGAGGCAGAGTGTTCCTGCTTATTACAGAAAGAGAGACTACACACTTAGAATGACATCAAGCAGTAATAACTATGAAACAAACTGGTTAGTACATGAATGCATTATAGACAAAATAGAAACTACAATTGGCTTTTAATCCATCTATCATGCCAAACTCCATAAATGAGTTCATATTATTGATGTCTGTGTACTTGCAATATCATAATGCATTAGTAACAGGTGGCTTTAGGTTAGCCTAACAAACAAACAATAATCAACCTCCCTAAAACCACTGTTTGTTCACCTAACCTGTAACAGAGACCACAAGACACAAGCCAGCATATGCTATTAGACTGGATATGCATGCACTAAAGCAGTAGACTTCCTACTACTCAGTAATTTAATGTCTTCACAACTTTCTTAGCAAGCATTTGAAGGCCATTGCACTTACATTCAGGGCCTTTAAACCATCAAGGCAACTGCAGCTTTGCAAGGTGCTGACTGGCAATGACTGGTCATGTCTGACTTTAAAGGATGACTATAAAACATTCAAACATTCATTCATTTTCCAAGGTCATGGGGTGCCAGAGCATATCCCAGTTCTCAAATAAGGCAGAGAAGTAATTCTAAACAAGATGCCAGTCATAAGATAAACATGCGCGCGCACACGCGCACGCACACACACACACACACACACACACACACACACACACACACACACACACACACACACACACACACACACACACACACACACACACACACACACACTGCAGATACTCCTACAGGCAACTTAGATGATTGAGAATTTGAGAGCCCATATGGACATAGGGAAGGACATGAACAGTCTTTAGAGAAGGTATCCCAGCACCGTACAAAATTATCATAACCTTCACCTGGAAGACAAATATCAGCCATACAAAACTAGGATAGAACGGGGAAGGCTATTTAGCCCCTTAACTGACAACTGAGTTAAAAGTTCACTTCCAAGATTACTGCACAGTTAAAAAACTCTTACAAACAAATTAAAAGCACATTTCCTGAAACAAAAGCAAACTTCTTTAATTGAAAAAAGGTTTCCAGAAGGAAACTAATACTTTAGCTAATGTGAGGGAAAATTCCCACAAGTCAGGATATTTCATTAAAATAAATAAGGAAAGCACAATTTCAGAGAAAAGTATTTATGTTCTTTACTCAGTATCTAAGGGAATTGATTTTCCAAAACCTACCATCTTCTTCACAATCAAAAAGGAGATAAAACCTTTCCTGGCATGTAATGAGCATAAGGCAGAGAACAAATTCCAGATGGGATGTCAGTCCACCACAGAAGAAACATATTTACAGATACACACCTCATACACAACTATAGGCAATTTAGAAATCAGTGGCTCGGCAATTCAGCTTTTGATATGTCTTGAAATACAGGGGGCAGTGGCAGAGTCCAATGAAAACTCACATGGACACACAGAGGACATGTGGGCACCACACAGAAAACACCGCAGCCAGGAACCAAACCAGAGAACCAAGCACTTGTTGGTTACGGTAAGTACTGCATCACGGTGCCACTCATTTATATTTAGTGTGTGCAAAACATCTGAAAGTACATTTTGCTTTACTACTGAATTCAGTAGTCTCTAAGGAGAATGAACAACTCATTGGATTATGCCCTAAATTCCTCTAAACCAGTAACATTTTTATTGCTAAATTTTTGTGCCATGTCACACATACATCACTTTTAATTGGGAGTTTTGTATGATACATGATAGTCTGCAGATGTTAATCCTACTTCCCAAACATGGACTTAAATTTTGCCTAAAGTCTTATAAATATATTTCTCTTTTAAACCATTTGTCAGCATTTTATAAAGCTGCAGCAATGCAAATAAAAATAGACGGTGAGGCTTATGGCATGTTTAGAAACAATCAGCTCTGCTGTCACTCACATGTACCATCTTCACTTCTTCAGAATAATGGCTTAATAGAGGAGGTGGAGATTGCGAACTCAGTAAAGGTTTCTGATTCAGTAAATTATACCAAGTCATTAACAGACGTTTTATATGGCTTGAGCTCACAGTTTGTTACTTTACAAGTTACTTGCACTAGAACTACTTTTAAGTTATTAACGGACAATCACGGTTCTCAGCTGCAAGTAATAAAGGATGGAGTTATCTTTGGGCTTAGCCCTGCAGCATCTGCTGTTTTAGGAATGACCTTTTTACATGTGAATAATGCAGTGTATGCCCAATGTCATTATTGTCTGGGCCTCTGATCACTCTGCCTCAGAAATTAAGACAAAGCTCAACGGTAATCTGCACAGCTATATAGTGGGCACACAGAAATGGTCCTACAGGTAGGTCTTGTGGAAACTAAATCTATGCTGGTTGGCATCCAAAAGAGAGTGTTAGCCACCAGCTGAGTGGCACAAATGAAGTCAGAACTATGACCTAGGTGAACTATATGATTTAATAACCCAGGCACCGAAAACGTTGGCCAGGAAGGGAGAGAAATGATAAGACAGAGCCTGCTCACCTCTCCTGTGGAGTGGGGTGTTGGGGCATATGTCCAGGGATATGCACACCCCCTAAAATTCTCAAGTAAGACTTAACAGACATTCTCTTATGCAAGAGGTGATGAGGTTAACAGCAGGTAATGTGCCTTCACAGTTCCCCACTGCCTACCTACCCTTTGGAACCTTGCAGCATGCAGAAAGGTTGGGTGGGATGCAAAACATAATACCATCCTTAACAGATGTATATGATCTAATGAATAAGCATGAAAAAAAGAGACTTAACTGAATAAATAACAACTGAAGCATCCCTGCTCTACAGATAGGATGCAGAGAATCAGTACATAGGCTTTCAAAAACTAGGATTCTGGATGTTCTGACCTCTGGCCTTTTCATGTCATATCCACAGGGCAGTAAACAATATACCTTCACTACTTTTAGAGCATTAAAGAGTAGTAAATCCTTTAACTTGACAGGCAAGGAAGCTTCTGGGTGGCATCCAAGGTAGTGTTGCCCTGCTAACCCTAACAACAGTAAAAATAACAAAAGGTAGTATCAGGATAGTGGGCACAGCCTTTTGTTATTTGAACTTCGTACCTTACATCCCACATCTACAAATCTCAGTGCCAATATCACAGCACTGTGCCTTTATCTTTACTTCCTTGTTTGCAGACAGGAAACATAAAAAATGTACGAAAAAGAATTCAGATCAAGTTGCTGATCACAACTACACTTTATCTTGTGCTCTTGAAATGGATTCCATAAAACTCACCTTTAAAAATTAACTTCTTCAAACCCATTTCAAGATAGCACAGAATAAACTGTGATGATGCTTGCTGACAAGATCATAATCCTGCTAGCTATGTGTGCTGAGTGATATAAATATGTTTTTCTCCTGTGGCCTCTGAAAGACATGCGTGAATGGGTGTGCCTTCGCTGAAGGTTGGGTGTCGGGCTATAAACTCGGCACCATAAAAATCTACTGCCAATCATTAGAGGACCAAAGTTCCGCTGCGGTGACCCATAACCGGGAAAAGTCGAAAAGAAAAGTCAGTCCTGTTTTATTACAATTAGGATATAACTGAAGAGTGGCTCTAATGGTCCAATTCAACTGGCATACAAAATATAAAATAAATGAATTAATTGAATCCTTGGCACTTGTTTAAAATCCATCTGCTGCTGCTTTCTAGGTCTTGCAAATGATTTACTTTGCCTTTTTATTAGTTTTAAGCTATTTTTAGCAGCGCTTCTTTGATTCAAGTTCTTTTTATTAGTTCAAGTTATTTTGTCAGTTTAAGCTGTTTTATTGGTTTACATTATTTTATTTATGGTTGTCCTCATTCAGACCCTATAACAACTGGGTTAAATGTTTTAATATCTTTTAAGCAATTATTTTGACAATTTTCAGTTAATAGCTGGATTGTACATTTTTTTTTTTTGTTTTTTTTTTTAATTCTTTATTTTTCTTTTTATTCTAAATGTTAATACAATACTACAACCTATTTACAATATATACACGAATGCTTCCAACAGTTACATAGAGTCATTATACATAACTATACACTTCTAAATAGATATTACAGAGAGAGAAAAAAAAAAAAGACTAAAATCTAGTATCAGTATAATACTTATCTATAGACAACTCAATAGTTAGTCTGTACTTCCCGGAGAAAAGTGAAATGGAACCTTAAGCTAAGACAATATTAAAGATTTGCTCCCATATTTTTGTATTATTTACACTTTTCTTATTATCACTAATTAATAATTTATGTGCCAAGATATGTTTTATCGCTACACTCTTGAAATTTTCCCATGAAGTCTGGGATGGGTTCAGCCAATTTGTAGCTATATATAGCTTCATTAACAAAAAGATATTTACGAGTATGATCCTTTGGGATCTATCCAAATTAGTTGGTGGAATATGCAGAATCATAAACCCCCAAGAAAGTGTAGACTGTTGATATCCCATTTTTTGTAGTTGGAATTTCAAAGAATTCCAGAGTTTAAAAATACATTTACAACTTCAGAACATGTGTAAAAGGTCAGCCGTTTGATCTATACAATATGGGCATTTGGGTGAGTTTTTTGAGTTAAATTTATATAAAGTGAGACGTGTATAATATGCATTATTAAATATCATCAACTGAGTAAATAATAACTTTTGAAGGGACACTGATTTTAAGGTTAAGTTAATTGCTCTCACTATTTTACTATCCTCAATCGTTAATTTCTCCTTCCAGTATTTCGATAAAAGTATTTGGTTATTGTATTTCACCTCTTTCATCAAACTATATGACGCTGTTATATGTTTACATTCCTGTGTTAAGGTTTGCCATAGTTTAGGCAAATGTTTAAATCTTCTTCTTTAATTTTAAAATTCCTATTACTAAAATAGCTTATTGATAAGTCCTTTAACTGTCTTATTATAATTAAATACGAGTTAGGGAGATCCATCTCTCTTAGTAAGTTATGTATTGAGATTCCTAGAAAGGGATATAAATCAAATATGGTTAAATTACTTATAAGTGGGAATTTCTTAAGGTCTATCAACTGATTACCAATTTTCAAATTCGGATTTTTGTGAAATGTTTGAAAAATCATCATATATTGTAAAAGATTAAGTGAGTTAAACAGACTTTGTACTGATATTATATATATTTTAATATGCTCCATCAATACGTACATTTTAAGGGTATCTTTGTTTAAAAAAGGTAATGCCTTACAATTAACACCAAGACCAGCAACATGTTTATGATTTAAAATCAACCACTTAGGAGCCCATTTCGAATTGATCTTATCAAAGTTAACTATTCTTAAAATTCTGTTAGCGTTTATTATTAAATAATATGTTTCAAAATTCGGTAGTTCCAACCCCCCCCTATTTTTCGGAGTCATCAGTTTGTCATAAGATATCCTAACTTTTCTAGGTTCCCATACAAATCTAGCTAATTCTGTATGAAGTTGTTTGAAGAATTTCCTATAAATTTGAACTTGAGTAGCTCTAAAGGTATATAGTATTCTGGGGAGTATGTTCATTTTAATAATTGAGGTCTTTGCCATTATTGGTAGTTTCAAATTATCCCATCTTTTTAAATCTGATACTATCTGTTCCCAAATTAACTTAACATTATTTACGTAAAAGTCTCTATTATCTGTTGAAAAAACAACCCCTAAATATTTTATTTTTTCTTCGGATTTTACCTGCCCTACCAATGGTAAAAGCGAGAAGGGTGTAGGCGTCTTTAATGGGAATACCTTGGTTTTTTTAAATTTATTTTGTAATTAGATATTTTTGCAAAGTCTTCCACAGCTTTTAATATTTTCTTAACATCTGAAACAGGTGTTGTGCAATAAATATTCAAATCGTCCGCAAAAGCCGCCATGGAAATCTTCGTACCATAAATTATTGGAGCATTGTGATAAATATTTTGTTTGATATGTAGAAATAATGGTTCCAAATATAAATTGAATAATATAGGAGATAACGGACACCCTTGGCGGGTACCATTCTTAATTTGAATTCTTTTTGAGAGATTCCTATTAATAACTAGATTTGTATAAGGATTATTATATAGTTTTTTTAAAGTTAAAATGAATTCTTGCGGTATATAAAAACATGCTAAAGCATCAAACAAACATTCTAAGTTCACTCTACCAAAAGCTTTTTGTGCGTCAATTATGAGTGCATATGCATTACAGTTCCTGTGAGTGGCATAAGAAATCAGTGTATGAAGTTCATAGGTTCATAGGTTCATACTAGGCTATCTGCCCGAGGGCATTTACAAGCCTAGCCCATAGTTTTGTGGCTTATGCCACCCCTTTAGTTTGGAGAAACTATGCCCATTATTTTGCTGTGCCTCTGTCGAGCAGTGACACTGAGGTAATCCCTGGGGTATATCTGCGATCTCCCATCCATTGGTCAAGATTCCTCTTGAACAAGGCCAGCGAGGTGCTCTGCCTCACATATACCGGGATTTTGTTCCACAGCACAGGGAGTCTTTGGGTGATGAATCTATCCCTCCAGCACTTCCTATTAATAACCGTGTCGAGGTTTAAGTCTCCCGCCCTTGTGGCTCTAAGGGATCTAGATTTTTTGAGGTGAAGCATGTTCATCAAATCTGGGTCTGACATGGCCTTGTATGTCAGGCACAGGTCACCTCTGAGCAAGCTGGCGACTGAATAGAGCTGGAGTTCTTTCAGTCGGGCAGCATAAGACATATTTCTGAGACCCTTTATCCTTTTGGTGAGGAACTTTTGGGGCCTCCAGCTGCTGCAAGTGTCGGGTCAGATACATTCCGAATGGGGCATTGTACTCAATCATTGGTCTGATGAGTGATGAGTACAGGGAGACTATGACCTTCCTTGATCTAGATGTGAATCCCTTCATGATCAGGTGGGCAATGTAGAAGGTCTTCCTAACTACTTTAGCAACATGAGTGTCGAATGAAAGGTTACTGTCAACCTGGGTCCCCAGGTCCCTGATAACTTCTTCTGTGCTCAGTGGATTGCCACCTATATGGTAGCTAGGGGTAACCTTGTTTTTCCCGAAGGGTATGACTATGCATTTCTTGGCATTTAACTTTAGGCCATGGCTCTGGCACCAGTTATCCGTTTCTGTGAGACCCTTCTGAAGGATATCTGTGTCAGATGTGTTTTCGACTATGGCAGTTTGCAGTCATCTGCAAACTTGGTCAGCCATAACCCTCCTGTGTTTGCTTGTACTTCAGAAAAGTAGATGCCGAACAAGAGTGGGCCCAGGACTGAGCCCTGTGGGACACCACTTGTGACAGGCTTTGAGTCTGACATGGCGCCAGCAACTCTGACCCTGTGGGTTCTGTCACTCAGCCAGTTTGCAACCCATCTTGTGATGTATGGGTTTACATTTAAGCTGATGAGTTTTTCAATGATACCCGAGTGGGGTATTGTATCGAAGGCCTTTGCCAGGTCGAGGTAGGCTGTATGGACTGCCTTTCCCTCATCAATGGCCTTGGTGACTGTTTCGAAAAAGTCAACCAAGTTTAGAAGGCATGATCTGCCTTTGACAAAGCCAAACTGGGTTGGATCCAAAGTCTGCAAATTCTCTATGTCTTTATTTATGAGATCCATTATGATCCTCTCCATGGCTTTGCAGATAAGGCTTGTCAAGCTAATGGGACGGTAATTTCCAGGGTCGGTGGAGGCACCGCCTTTGTGAAGTGGGACCACAGCGCCACTCCTGGGTATGTATCCGGAGGTGAGACTAAGATTAAACAGCTGTCCTAACTGCGGGTTTAATTCCTCGTTGAGTTCGTGGAGCACACAGCCGGGGACACCATCAGGTCCCATGGATGCTGTGTTTTGCCTTGGAGAGAGCAGTTCTCACCTGGGCATTAGAGATGTTTGGGGGCTACAATCATTTGGTATAGATATCTCTCCTTTTGGGGAGAAGTTTGCACTGAACCTGTCAGCCAGTATGTTGGCAATGTCTGTAGGATCAGTAATCTTCACATCGTTTTGAACTAATTCTGAGCATATCTGGGAGTTTCCTCCCAGGTTTCTAACATAGCTAAAGAAGGCCTTATGATTGTCTTTTGAGTCCTTAGCTATTTTTCTCTCAAAATTTGCTTTGGATGATTTTATGAGAGCTCTTAGCTTTTTACTTATAATGATCAAAGGTGTCTTACCTTTTAAAGATTTTGCTCTATCTTGTAGTAGCTTCCTCCTTTTGTTGTAGAGTTTGTTTATGGCTGGGGTCCACCAGACTGGACGCTTGCCTTTGGTACAAAGAGTCTTTGTTTTGCTTGGGATTGCCTGATCCATGCAGTCCTGCAGGTGCTGGTAGAAGGCATTTGTAAGTGATTCAGCGGCTTGAGTAATGTTTACCGGCTGGGGCCTTAAAGGAGACCACACTAGTCTTTAGAAGTGTGAAGTCAGCTTTTGAGAAGTTCTTTACTGTGGTCTTTTTTATTTCAGGTGGGGGTGGGATGAGGACCTCAAGCGAGATTAGTTTGTGATCTGATCTCACCAGTGAGGGGTATACTTCCGGTGTTGAACATTGTGCTCCCATGTTCGTGATGATGAGATCAAGTATGTTTTCTCCTCTTGTGGGGATGGTGACAAGTTGTTCCATGGCATTTGAGTTTATGAATTCCAGGAACTTTTGGGCTAGAGTGTTTGGGCTTGAGTAGTGTTCCCAGTCTATATTTGGGTAATTGAAGTCACCTAGTATGATGGTGTTCGGAGATACATTTATCCCCTCCAGTGTTTTCAGGAAAGCCATGTGAGGTTCCTGAGTTTGCGAGGGTGGCCTGTAACATGCTACAAATTGCAGAGCAGTCTTGCCTATGGTTAATTGCACCTGGATGGTCTCCGATGCATCGTCGTTGCCACCAATCTTGAGGTGTGGGTGTCCTTGATGAATATGGATACCCTCCTTTCTTGGTATTGTCCGGATTTTGGGGCCGGGCATGATATGAGGTAAAACCTGATAGTGCTGGGGTGCTCTCAGGAGCCTTGAACCAGGTTTCTGTCACAGCACAGACATCGATGTTCTCCATACTGAGAAGGGCCTCGAGTGCGTGCATTTTGAGATTGAGACTTCTGGCATTGAGCAGCATTACCCTTAGTTTTTTTCCATTATTGTGTTCTAGGGTGGTAGGTTTAGAATTTGGGCCTTGCCTAAAAAGGCACTATGGGGTGGCAAGAGCCTTTGCCAATATCCGAATCCCAGGGGTGACAGGTGCAAGCCGTCCCTTGAAACAGCGTGGCTTGTCCAGCAAGTCATCCCAGGCAGACAGACACTGGATCCCCTTTGAATGACACCAGAGTTTAAGCCAATTGTTAAAGCTGATCATCTTATCTCTGTATTGTGGCATCATTCTTGGTGAAGGTAGGATACTGCTCAAGGTCAGGGTCATACCTGCCTGGGCTACATAATCAGAGAGCTCCTCAATGTCTCTTTTCATGTAGTCCAAGGAGGTACGCCTCAGGTCGTTTACACCAGCGTGGACAATGACTGAGTCGTACTTGTACCTGCTGTTGAGAGACCTGAGTGCATGCGTTATGTGGTGGATTCTAGCGCCCGACAGGCAGCTTACTGTGACCTTCTCCTTACTCAGTCTGGTGAGCGGGACGTCAGTGTGTCTGACTACTGAGTCACCAATGACGAGTATGTTTGTTGCAGGTGTTGTGTTCTGAGGTGGTAGTTGTTTGGGTGTCTGCTTTGGTGGCCTCTGCTGTTTTGGTAGATTTTTGATCAGAGCCTCCGAGTATGTCTTTGTGTGTTTATGTGTATGATTTGAGGTTGTGATGGTACTATGTGAGACTGGGTCTATAGTGTGTGTGGTTACCTTCTCCTCCTGTCTGGTCTTGCCAGTCCTATGTTGAGAGAGCTCAGCCTCCAGTTTGGCCATATAATTGCATCTCTCACATGTATTTGTGTTTTGTGGGAGGAGGAGAGGGTTGTCTGTGTACATGAGGCAATTGTAACATTGCCTCAATATTCCCAGGTTCACCAGCTGAGCAGGAGAGGACACTAGCAACTGTTCCCTCATCATGCTAGAAGGAATAGACAAAAAAACTTAAAAAAAGATTTCGGGGGGATGTGGGTGACCGAGAAATGGGGTTAGGCTTTTTGGGGGTACTGTCTATAACAAGAGTGCTTTATCAAGGTGATAAGTACTGTAGGAGCAAGTGCTAGGCTTTACAGATAGAGAATAGTCTACTTTGGAGTCAAGTAGAGATGAACTTTTTAGTTATAGGATACGCCGATTAGATCAGTAGTATAGTTCGAGGAAGGTAGTTTTAAGGGAAAATTTGAAGAGTGGACTTTAGATAGCCTGAATAGTTTAAACCCTGTTAACCGCCGCTGCCCTAGTGTGCAACGGTGGCAACTCCGCGCTAAAGCGCGCTTTATAGCAGGGGGCTGGAAAAAACAGGAAATGACCCAAAATGGCCAATGAATTACTAGTTTCTGTCTCTAACCACTCCTTTGAGGACAAACAGGCAGTTCAGTACTCCCTACTCCCACTAGTGAGTAAAGAAACTACCCTCTGGCCACACAAGAAAATGGAGGAATACAGGAACCAAATACAAAGCCCAGGGATCAGCAAAATCTGATCTCTGGAACAACTAGCTAGGAAAGTTTAGGAAAGAAGAAGTATTTTTTTGTTTTTTTTTTTCTTTTTTTGCAAACAGACAGAAAAAATACAGTAAATGCTTTGGTATTCGACTAAATTGCTATCAAAGGCTGGTACACTTGAGTGTATTAGCCTGTTTGTTACTTTTAAGCAAAACTTTAGCCAACAAGTGCAATCAAAAATTTAAGCACAGAAAAACAGGAAAAACAGGTAATAATACAGTAATATAGGCACAAACAGTAGTCGAAAAGCTCAAAAGATCGAAAAATGCAATAAAAAAATGCTGAAAAATACTTATAATCAAGAAAGTTGCTTTTTCTGCTCTCTGTTGGCTTAGAAACTCTGCAGGGGACCACGAGGAGCTATGCCAAGTTCTCTAATGCAAGAAAAGCCCACCAAAGTGCGCTTTATAGCAGGGGGCTGGAAAAAACAGGAAATGACCCAAAATTGATAACGTATTATCTGTAGTTTGTCTGCCATTTATAAAACCGGCTTGTTCATCTGATATTATCAGGTTAATTACCTTCTTCAATCTATTAGCCAAAATCGATGTCATAATTTTCATATCTATATTCAAAAGTGAAATAGGTCTATAATTATCCGGGTTATGTAAATCAGTATTCTCTTTCGGTATAAGAATAGTTTTCGAAGCATTAAAGAGCAGGTCAGTGATTTTATTGTTAGTTATATAGTTAAATACCTGTGGAAGTATTTTTCCCAATATATCACTAAAAGTTTTATAGAATTCTGTGGTCAATCCATCTGGTCCCGGAGCTTTATATGGCTTCAACTTCTTAATTGCATCAGTTATCTCCTCTGAAGAAATTGGTTTAATTAAGTTCATATGAAGCTCATCACCAATCTTCGGAAAGATAATTTTCTGCAGAAAATCATTATTACTCTTATTTATATTAACTTCCTGTTATTCACCATATACTTGTGAAAATATTAGTTCAAATACCCTCATGATATCTTCAGTATTGGTATATGTTTTATTATTAAAGTGTATTTCGGAGATTTGAGAAGGTATTTTCGATTGATTAATAATACGTGCTAGTGCTTTTGAGGGGGTCTGTATGTGATTGGTGTATTTTACGAGCATTTTCTGCTCATAAAATGATAATTTACTGTTTTGTAGTAAAAAAGGTCCTTCTGACATTTTAATAACTCCATTTCAGTTTGTTTACTATAATTCCCAATTAGATCCTGATCCAGTAATTTAATTTTAGTTTCCAATTCTTGTATGTCTCTCACTTGTAATTTCTTATAATAAGTAGCCTTTTGGAGAAACATTCCTCTAATTTGTGCTTTGGTAGTTGCCCATTCTATGTCAGACGGATGACGGTGTTCCAAAAGATTAGCTAGTAATTGATTAAAGAACTCCTGAGCTTCTTTTATTACCTCTTCTTTATGCAATAGATATGGATTTAATGTCCAATTATAGCCTCTAAAGCGTATCTTATGACTAGTGTCCTTACTAAAAGTTAATGTGATCCTAGAATGATCCGACAAATGTCGAGCTTGTATGTATATATAAGGATCAAAAAACATTAGTGCGTCTGAAATTAGAAAAAAGTCGATCCTGGACCACATTTTGTGACCACTTGAATAAAATGTAAAGTTATTAACGTTCATGTGATTCTTATTATATTTAAATGGATCATATAATTTAAAATCTGTTTTAAATTCCTGTAATGCTATCACTGCTTGGTTATTAAAGGACCTATGAGAGCTTGATTTATCTAATTTAGGGTCTTGGTATGTATTCCAGTCACCTCCTATTATTATATAGTAATTATTATATTGATTCAGGATAAAATAAAGTGATGTTATGAAAATTTGTTGATTGATACATGGGGAATATATGTTAAGAATTATCACCGGTTTATCGTAAAGTTTGGATACGAGAATCACATAACACCATCTTCCCTCTTTGTCCATTTTAAAATCTAGGATTTTCTCTTGGTACTGACTTTTAATAATAATCGCCACCCCTGCACTATTAGTTGTCCCTTCCGAAGCTATCACCTCTCTAATCCATTTCTTATTTTTAAAGGCAGTCCATTGATCATTAGCCAAATGGGTTTCTTGTAACAAAATAAAACATGCTTTTGACTGGAGGAGGAAATGAAAAAATAATTTCCTTTTTTTCAAGTTCTGGAAGCCTTTAACATTCCATGAGTCTATTATCCACATATTAAGATTTTTAAAACTTTAAAGTGTATTTTAAAATTGCAAAACGATACTAGATTCAGATGTATTAGCACATTATGTAATATCTGGAAGCAATCTTGACATCCTATCCCTAACCAGTGCCTATCCACTATTCCCCTGGACCAGGACAAACATAGGTTTTTTACACTGTATAAACTTCTATTGGTACACATCATTACTAAATATTTGTTCTTTATCTTACAAAATAACACACTAAAAACATGCAAGAAACCTATAATAACTACATCTAACTCTACAAAACCTAACCAAAACATTCCCTACTAAACACTGGTATCTATCTACAGCTCTTGATCACATTATTTAGTTAACACAAATGATATTCCTTACATGCAAAATTACTATTCTACCTCTCCAATAGTTCACATATATTATTAGTTCTATAATTTGGTTATATTATCCTAGAATATCTAATTATCTTATTTAAATCTAACCTAAGCAGATAAATGACAGTTCTCCTATTAAACAGTAATGTTATTAACTTCAAGATAATACACTATATCTTTAATTTATATTTAAAGCATTAAATTTGACATTGTTTATCTAATCTAATTTATTTAACATTGTGATGACAGCAGCATTGGTGAATACAAATAACATTAACTATTGTTAGCAGATACTATATTTAAATATATACACAATATCTAAATAGCACAGTTCACAAAACATTCAGAACCACATCAGAAAAATAAGTTTCCATTTCCCTAGGAATACCAGGATATATTGTGTGCTTTTAATTTACTTACTATCCCCGTATTAAAACCCCTTTGTATCTAAATATTTACAGTATTAAAACACAATCTAAAAGCAGGAGAATAAATATTGCAGTACAGTACAATATTATTGGCACATCCACATTCAGGCAAACTACCTAGGAAAGTAAAATAACTATGATAACTTTATGTTACTTCTACCATGTTAGTTAAATGACACATTTTAACCACTACCTTAATATTCAGTTTAAATCCTACCTGAATGAAGTCACATTCCCTTTTACAGAAATAAAAGTTGAAACACACATTAAAAGTCCACAACGCCTCGTTTTTCATTCCCAGTAGGTTCCCCTGCTTCCACAAAGCTCTATCTACTTCCTGGTCATGAAATCCTGTTTTCGAATTCACGAAGGGGGAACCATTTCACAGACGGACTTCCGGATGTGCCACGACAAAAACGGTCCCTCAGCAGCATCTAAAGGACTTCCTGTTGCCTCACAAGGGATCACAGTTCATAGAAGCTGTACAAGTTCGTGGAATCATCGTAAACAAGCTGAACCTGAAAAAAAAAACTAGTTAATTATTAACCAAGGGGCCTGGTAAAGAAGAAAGAACAAACAAAGGATTTTGGAGCCTCGAGGTATAGTAGGCATGGAATCCCAGTATCCACGTTGCTGTAAACAGACTGAATGTTCCAGTTAAGCTTCCGAAGTTGGGAGGGATTTGAAAATCTTCAAAAAGGTAAGTTTTGCTTCTTTTTTTGTAGAAATGAAATATTTGGATCCATCAACTGTAAAAATTAATGTATTAGGGTATTTCATCTGGAATTTAATATTTTTTTCAATAAGGAACTTGCAGTATGGAGCTAATGCTTGTCTGGCTTGTCTTATTTGCAATGGTAAATCCTGACCCATAGAAACTCTATTATTTTGCCACATAACCTCCATTCTTTTTAACAGTTAGAATTATTTTATTTACATCCTGGTAATTAAGAATTTTGACATAAACCGGTCTGGGAATATTTGAGGCTTGTGTTTCCCTGAGAGCTCTATGGGCTCTTTCTATAACAATTTGCTTAGCCATATCAGAGTTTTTGAACAATATTTCCAGTATTTGTATAATGGTAGACATTAGGTCATTATATTGAATAGTTTCAGGAATTCCTCTTATAATTATGTTGTTCCTTCTGGATCTTGCCTCTAAGTCCAGAATCTTGTTTTGCATAGATTGAATGTCCAGGTCATGAATATCTGTTTTTTTTGTAAGCAATGTTATTCTGTCCTCATTTTCGGATATCCTAGCTTCTGATTTATCTATCCTTTCAAGAATTTGACTGCATGTGGCACCAAAAGAAAGTACCTGGTTTGAAAGTTCTTTTAAAGCTTCTTGTATGGGCAACAAAGCAGTTTTGATGTCTTCCATGTTAGCCAGTTGATCCAGTTTATTTGTCATTCCAGCTTTCAAAAGTTCCTGTTGTTTTACAGTTTTCTGTCTTTTGATTGTTGAATCTTTTTCCAGTGACTGCAGTGCTGATAATTTGGTTTTAGTTGTTGTTGTTTCCATGCTTTTTTCCTCTTTTGACATCGTGAAACAGAAATCAGACAGATCTTTTGTTTAATACTCTTTTCAGAGTCTGGCAGACAATCAGCTTTAATCCTGTGAATTTAATTAGTTTCCTTCTGTTCTTTTACCTCTCAGGCAATGTTTGACTGTAGTAGAACAGTTATATCCAACGATTAATACAAAAAATCTTGTAGTATTATCTCAGGGTTGATTTTAATTCCGAGTATCTGGAGAGCTGTAGATGTACAGTGTCTACAGAATGGCGGCCATCTTTGTCTCCAAGGATGTACGTTTTGTTTTTCTAAGCAACTTACAGTGGATATAAAAAGTATACACACCCCTGTTAAAATGCCAGGTTTTGTGATATAAAAAAATGAGACCACAATAAATCATTTCAAAACTTTTCCCACCTTTAATTTGACCTATAACCTGTACAATTCAACTGAAAAACAAACAAATCTGTTACGGGAAAATATAAAAAATAAAAAACGTACAATAAGCTGGTTGCATGTGTGTGTACACCCTTAAACTAATACTTTATTGAAGCACCTTTTGATTTAATTACAGCTTTCAGTCTTCTTGGGTACACGCCAGCCATCAATTAAAGAGACTCTGATTAACCCCAAATAAAGTTCAGCTGTCCTAGTAAGATTTTCCTGACATTTACTCAGTTGCCTGCTACAGCAAAACCCATGGTTTGCAGAGAGCTTGCAAAGCATCAAAGGGATCCCATTGTTGAAATGTATCAGTCAGCAGAAGGGTATAAAAAATTTCCACAGCACTGGATAGTCATCAAAAAGGGCAGAAAATATGACAACAATGACGTTGCAAAGAACTGGACGTCCCTCCAAAATGTATACAAAAATAAATGAAAACTGGTCAGGGAGGCTGCCAAGAGACCTACAGCAACACTGAAGGAGCTGCAGGAATTTCTGGCAAGTACTGAATGTGTACTACATGTGACAACAATCTCCAGTATTCTCCATATGTCTGGGCTATGAGGTAGGGTTGCAAGACAGATGCCTTTTCTTACACAGAAGAACATCCAGGCCTAGCTAAAATTTGCAAAACAATACATCAAGTCTCCCAAATGCATGTGGGAAAATATGTTATGGTCTGAAGAGAGCAAGGTTGAGCTTTTGGGTCACAATTCCAAAAGGTACGTTTAGCACAAAAACAACACTTCGCATCACCAAAAGAACACCATCCCCACGGTAATGCATGGTGGTGGAAGTATCATGCTTTGGGGTTGCTTTTCCTCAGCTGGTACTGGGGCTTTAGTCAAGGTGCAGGGAATTATGAACAGTTCCAAATACCAGTCACTTTTGGCCCAAAACCTTCAGGCATCTGCTAGAAAGCTGAAGATGAAGAGGAATTTCACGGTACCACACAACAGTGACCCCAGGCATACAACCAAATCAACAAAAGAATGGCTTCACCAGAAGAAAATTAAAGTTTTGGAATGGCTCATCCAGAGCCCAGACCTAAATCCAATAAAAAATCTGTGGGGTAACCTGAAGAGGGCTGTGCACAAGAGATGCCTTCACAATCTGACAGATTTGGAGCGCTTTTGCAAGGAAGAGTGAAAATATTGCCAAGTCAGGATGTGCCATGCTGATAGACCCCCTACCCAAGAAGACTGAATGCTGTAATTAAATCAAAAGGTGCTTCAACAAAGTAATAGTTTATGGGTGTGCACACTTATACAACCAACTTATTGTATGTTTTTATTATTTATATTTTTAACAGATTTGTTTGTTTTTCAATTAAATTGTACAGGTTAGGTGGGAAAAGTTTTTAAATTATTTAGTGTCGTCTCATTTTTTATATCACAAAAACGTGGCATTTTAACAGGGGTGTGTACACTTTTTATATCCACTGTAGCTGTTAAAGGCAAATCCTGTCCCCCTAGGTGAGTGAAAAGAAAGTCAGGATGGTTAAATAGTTGTGATTTCTTCTAATCATTTTATAAATGTAATTGCCACTGGCTGTTGAGCTTTCTGAATCCTTGGTACTTATTTTAAATGTGGCAGGGCTGCACTTAGTAGGGTAGTAATGTAAACTATATAGGCACAAATGATTTGAGCTGACTGCTCACTCTATACAATTTACCAAAGATGTTTTTGAGTTTGAACCCTTTATCCAGTACTGTGTTCCTCTAAACTGTGACGTGTTGATATTTAATACCTTGTGCAGCATGTATTTGATACCTTGTGCTACTGCTCCACTACAAACTGAGATTAGCCACTCCCCTTTGTCAAACTGTATCACTACTCTATCCATCAATAAGTGATGGTCATTTGCTCAGACTAATGTTGGAACCTGGGTAGCCAATTTTATTTAACTGATCTGCCATCATCTCTAGCTCTCAAGCTCCCCAATTGCTCTCTTTTTTCAATTAACTACAAACAGACATTTCAGCGTATTTCCTCCACAAAACAACATACTCCTTCAAATAGCTTAGCTAAGTACTTTACCACAAACTAGAATTAACCGTAGACCCTAAAATAATTTAACCTGTGATTTTTCCTAAATTTAAATTAAATTAAGCTAAAGTCACTTTTATCTTACCTGTGCATGTGTTCATCTAATATTTGAAGGCAGAGTAGGAATTGCCATGTGTTCACAGATAACAACCCCCTACTTAACACAAACAACTCTGTGACACTTTACACCCCTCTCACCCAATACCATGTACAGTAAGCATCATACAGAAACTCACACCTTCACCACATTCTCAACAAAATCATATTAAAATGGTATATACTGATCCCATTAAAAAAATCGATACCACAGCCTCCAAGAACTAGTAAGAATAGGTCTCCTGGAAGTTCTCCAACTTGTTTCCTTCATGCACACGAACAGCACTAAGTCATCAAGAGTCAGATCACTCCCAGTCTTGTACTCCTAAACACCTTACTGACAAAAATGCCTTAGCGATTGATGACTCAGCATACAGATTCTCCAGTCACACAACTGGACAAGGATAGTGTTACCAGTCAGTTGCTGTCCAGGTGCCAGACTCTCTAATGTTATAAGGGCCCTAAGACCCTTTCCCAGGGCAAAATGACTACAACATGGTGGTGGTCCATGTAGGATTGAATGGCCTAGGATGCAAAACCCTGAGGAACATGTACAGAGATATGTTGGAACTTACCTGCATTTGTCAGATTCATGGAAAGTCTCTAGCCCTGAGTGGGATCCTGCCTTCACCAAGAATGACAACTAGATACAAAGAAATGATAACTGACTTCAAGTGCCTGAAGTGTTAAATAAATTGCTTAACTGTCAGACTCTCTTGCATTTGAAACATCCATATTTATGTACTACTTGTATAAAAATAAAGAAAGCACTTTCTCCCTAGCCAAGTTTTTTACTTTAAATATAGATTAAATAAATAAATACTTATAGATTAGTACTAAGCTAACTGCCCTTGCAAGCCATTTTAAGCTTAGCCAATTATCCTTTGTGAGACTCAAACCCTGCACCTTGTGTTTGTAAAGCAAACACCTTAACCATTAGGCCACCCTCCCAACCAAAAACCCTGCACCTTGTGCTTGTAAGGCAAACACCTTAACCATTAGGCCACCCTCCCAACCCCTTTTACTTACCATGCCTTCAGGCTTGATACTAACTGTAGTGGTGTCTCCATACTTGTCAAGAATCATATCACTTCCAGAAAGATTTCCAAACACCCGCAAACACAATTTATAGGACTCCAGATCATCATAAATAAGATTAACAATATATACCTTGTTATGGGACACTCCCTACATGGCCCCAGCCAATCATGTTAGATTCCTGGAACTAGGAAGAACTCCCTATTAACAAGAATTATATTACTTTGGAAAACTTTAACTACCCCACAAGTAATAAGTAGGTACGCACAAAAGTTCTTGAACTTAATAAACAAAAATTCCCACTGAAGAGATAATTAACAAGGTCACCAGAGGACACAATATTATGGATCCGGTCCTCACAAATATAGCCTCTAAATGTACTATTCCCCTCGTCTCTTCGTCACCAGTTAGGTCAGACCATAAATTTGTGTCATTGCCTTGAAAAAAATCTTCAAAGCCCAGAAACATCTTTGAATTTAAGGACCTCAAAAGAGCAAACCTCGTGCAATTATATGAGACAAAAATCACAAAATTCACCTGTGATAGCACCAACTTCAACACTAACACAGCAAACAGCTTCAAAAAAGAGATATACACCCACTTAGACAAATGTATAGGATTAACAGTCCCAACCAAAGTGAAAACAATGAGAAATTCAAAAACAAAACCACCCAGAGGTCCACCAACATAAATAATCTTTGCAACAAGAAAGGAAAAAAATCCTCAAAATTATACAACAGATCTAAAATTCCTTACAACAAGAAAAGTATAAAAATATTATCAAGAAACAACAAAAAAATACTATTAGCTGTAATAAAACAACCCATGCACTTAAGCTATCTTCTGAACTTAAGGATAACTACAGATCCTACTTTTGCTGTGTTAGGAAACTAAGGAACAATACACAGCAATATTTAGAACTTATCCTAATCTGGTCCACCCACTCTGACCCAATAGATCGTGCCAATTTACTAACACAGTTTACTGCAAATTTCACTCCCAAAATATCTAAGTACCACATATCCCAAAATCCCTTGCACCCCTATGAAATTCACCAAGAAACATGTTCAGAAGGTGCAAAGAACAAAAAAGCTTCCCCCGCAGGACCTGACAACCTAACTGAATATATAATAAATTACATTAAACATGCTCTCACCAAACCTCTCTCTTTAATCTAAGCTTAGCCACAGGATTTCTTTCCAAATGATGATGTACCACAGTGGTGATATCCTTCCCCCATGGACTCTAGTAATTATAGACCAATCAGCCTGATGACCCTAATCCACAAAGCTATGAAACTTATCATAACTGATCTGTTAGAAAATATCAAAAATCTTATTAGGCTACACCCTGAACAGTTCAGTTTCATTAAAGGGTGATCATGCCTATTAAATCTAGTTACCTTCTTCAGGAAACCACAAAAACAGACTAAAACTTCCAGAATATCACAACAAGCCACAAAAACTGGAACTTAGACTGAAAACAAGAGGCACAAATTTAGCGTAAACAATTTATTTTCTGCTTTCATCATTAGACTTCATCAGAAAACAATACATTCAATAGTAAAAAATTTCAGTTTAAAAATATCTGTAAGTCAATAGAAAGTACATCGTCATCCCACTAAGATGTACTTTCTATTGGCTTATTGAATGTATTGTTTTCTGATGAAGTCTAATGATGAAAGCGGAAAATAAATTGTTGTTTACGCTAAATTTGTGCCTGTTGTTCTCAGTTTAAGTTCCAGTTTTTGTACCTTCTTCAGGAAGGTCACACAGGATATTGATAGTAGTCATTCTGTTCACACAGCATTCCTTAACTTACCCAAAACATTTGACACCATACCCCAAGTGGGCACCGAAAGTAAACTAAATGTTTTAAATATAGATCCATAAAAGGTATGATGGATAGCAAACCAGCTAAAAGACAGAACCCACATAATCCATGTAGCAGGAGCCTCATCTGAGAATATGAATGTGCCCAGTACAGTCCCCCAAGGCTTTGTACTGGGGCTCATCCTTTATAGCATTTGCTTATGTCATCTTCAAAAAGTGAGAACAAGGACCACTGGTTAGCCAAGTTTGCAGATGACTACATACCGGGTGTTACTATCATGACCCATTTGACATCTGTGCCCTTCAGAAAGATCCTACCCTAGTTAATACCTGGTTTACTGAAACTGGGCTCACATAAAAACATGAAAATGTACAGCATCATTTAACTTGGCAAACCACCCCTACCCTCAACATACAGTACAGACAACACACCACTACTAAGTGAAATGTAGTTGGGGACCTTGGCTGACAGTTCCCTGTCCTATGATTATCACATAGCAATTGTATTCAGAAACTCCATCTACTTAGCACAACTAGTAGCCAATGGTATATTGTCCAGATTTAAAAATGTCATCATTCCCTTACATTCAGTGCTGATTAGAAAAACTGTAGAGTACATTTGAAATACACCACACATGACATATTAAACAACTAGAGAACTGCAGAGGTTTCTAACTAAGATTATTTTTGGCTTGCAGACCATGAACTAAGAGAAGTTAGAAGATCGTTCCCATAGCTCAGTATCTTATGTAATTTAAGCCTCTCCTACCACACCATTAGAAACCTTGCTGTCCTTGATCTCCGTTATCTCAACAAGCCTAATAGTTAGCAAACACTAGAACCAGGAACTGAAATCCTCACCAACAGATGAATAGGACACAACAGACACATAGATTCATTAGTCAGACCCCAGCCCCTTCTCTGTATAATGGACAAATAGATTCATTACTCAGTGCCCCAGCCACCTTCTCTGTATAATGGACACATAGACTCATTATTCAGTGACCCAGCCACCTTCTCTGTATAATGGACAGAAAGATTCATTAGTCAGACCCCAGCCACCTTCTCTGCATAATGGACAGAAAGATTCATTAGTCAGACCCCAGCCACCTTCTCTGCATAATGGACAGAAAGATTCATTAGTCAGGCCCCAGCCCCTTCTCTGCATAATGGACAGATAAATTCATTAGTCAGGGCCCCAGCCCCCTTCTCTGTATAATGGACAAATAGATTCATTATTCAGTGACCCAGCCACCTTCTCTGCATAATGGACACATAGACTCATTATTCAGTGACCCGGCCACCTTCTCTGTATAATGGACACATAGATTCATTAGTCAGGCCCCAGTCACCTTCTCTGGATAATGGACACATAGATTCATTAGTCAGGCCCCAGTCCCCTTCTCTGGATAATGGACACATAGATTCATTAGTCAGGCCGCAGTCCCCTTCTCTGGATAATGGACACATAGATTCATTAGTCAGGCCCCAGTCCCCTTCTCTGGATAATGGACACATAGATTCATTATTCAGTGCCCCAGCCCCCTTCTCTGCATAATGGACAGATAGATTCATTAGTCAGGCCCTAGCCCCCTTCTCTGGATAATGGGCACATAGATTCATTATTCAGTGCCCCAGCCACCTTCTCTGTATAATGGACAGATAGATTCATTAGTCAGGCCCCAGCCCCCTTCTCTGCATAATGGACACATAGACTCATTATTCAGTGACCCAGCCACCTTCTCTGTATAATGGACAGAAAGATTCATTAGTCAGACCCCAGCCACCTTCTCTGCATAATGGACAGAAAGATTCATTAGTCAGGCCCCAGCCCCTTCTCTGCATAATGGACAGATAAATTCATTAGTCAGGGCCCCAGCCCCCTTCTCTGTATAATGGACAAATAGATTCATTATTCAGTGACCCAGCCACCTTCTCTGCATAATGGACACATAGACTCATTATTCAGTGACCCAGCCACCTTCTCTGTATAATGGACACATAGATTCATTAGTCAGGCCCCAGTCCCCTTCTCTGGATAATGGACACATAGATTCATTAGTCAGGCCCCAGTCCCCTTCTCTGGATAATGGACACATAGATTCATTAGTCAGGCCCCAGTCCCCTTCTCTGGATAATGGACACATAGATTCATTAGTCAGGCCCCAGTCCCCTTCTCTGGATAATGGACACATAGATTCATTATTCAGTGCCCCAGCCCCCTTCTCTGCATAATGGACAGATAGATTCATTAGTCAGGCCCTAGCCCCCTTCTCCGGATAATGGGCACATAGATTCATTATTCAGTGCCCCAGCCCCCTTCTCTGCATAATGGACAGATAGATTCATTAGTCAGGCCCTAGCCACCTTCTCTGCATAATGGACAGATAAATTCATTAGTCAGGGCCCCAGCCCCCTTCTCTGGATAATGGACACATAGATTCATTAGTCAGGCCCCAGTCCCCTTCTCTGGATAATGGACACATAGATTCATTATTCAGTGCCCCAGCCCCCTTCTCTGCATAATGGACAGATAGATTCATTAGTCAGGCCCTAGCCCCCTTCTCCGGATAATGGGCACATAGATTCATTATTCAGTGCCCCAGCCCCCTTCTCTGCATAATGGACAGATAGATTCATTAGTCAGGCCCTAGCCCCCTTCTCTGGATAATGGGCACATAGATTCATTATTCCGTGCCCCAGCCCCCTTCTCTGCATAATGGACAGATAGATTCATTAGTCAGGACCCAGCCCCATTCTCTGGAATAATCTGCCCCTTCAAGTTGAGCAGTGCAACACAATACCATCCTTTAAAACAGAACCTGGATGACTGGATTGATATTTGCAAAGTTACCCCAGGAATGAGCTGAGAAAGGGGGTTCAACCTGAGGGTGGGTATGTCAAAAGTGTTGATAATTACAAGACTAAAATCCTTGCCTTGAAACTCCTATGAATACCATAAATCCTATGAAAGACAACTTCATTTTAGGATTTTAACTCGGGTATGTACAACTAGTTAAATGCTTGACTAAGTAATTCAACAGATTTTATTTTGGGTTAGACATTTTTTATATATGATAAAGCCAAGAGCACTCATATGTCTGCTTCTCTCTCTCAGACAGCATGTCTGTATGTATTTTACGTCTACAAGGAGAACAACTCTGCAGTGTTTTCCAGAGTTCGGTACAAGTGTTATGGTATCCTCAAGTAAAGCACTAGTGTTCTGTACAAGTGTTATGGTATCCTCAGTAAAGCACTAGTGTTCTGTACAAGTGTTATGGTATCCTCAGTATAGCACTAGTGTTCTGTACAAGTGTTATGGTATCCTCAGTAAAGCACTAGTGTTCTGTACAAGTGTTATGGTATCCTCAGTATAGCACTAGTGTTCTGTACAAGTGTTATGGTATCCTCAGTAAAGCACTAGTGTTCTGTACAAGTGTTATGGTATCCTCAGTATAGCACTAGTGTTCTGTACAAGTGTTATGGTATCCTCAGTATAGCACTAGTGTTCTGTACAAGTGTTATGGTATCCTCAGTATAACACTATCAATTTTCAGTAAATGAGAAGAAGTACACAAGCTTTCCTTTTGGAAGGAGTACTGCACATGGTATACCTTCACATGTTTGAAAGCACATTTCCGAATGTGCTTAAACGTGAACAATTTAGCCTAATTCCATCATGCCGACTTCCCTAAATGTCATAAAAATATTGACTTTCGACATTTCTGATAGCTCCACCACCGAAATGAGTGCTACCATGGGTCAAAAAGGGGGCAAGGTTTTGTAATTCAGCACTTCAGTTTTTGCAATTTTCTAATTTTGCGGTTTGCAGTAGCAGTCTCGAAGATGTGACCATCGAACTTATGAAGGCAAACCACTGCATATTCACATGTTATTCTTCAGAATAAACAAAGATTGGTTCAACAAGTCACACTGGGCCAACTGTGAATTGTGTTTCCAGGACTGTCTGACCCTTGCACATAAATGTAAAATAAAATCTAGAAAATTCTGGAGAACATCTTTTCATCCGTCTCTGATTTTCTGGGACATACATTGGATATAAAAAGTGTACACACCCCTGTTAAAATGCTAGGTTTTTGTGATATAAAAAATGAGACCACAATAAATCATTTCAAACCTTTTCCCACCTTTAATGTGACCAATTACCTGTACAATTCAATTGAAAAACAAACAAATCCGTTAGGGGAAAAAAATATAAAAAGTAAAAAATGGACAATAAGCTGGTTGCATACATGTGCACACCCTTAAATAAATACTTTGTTGAAGTACCTTTTGTGTTAACTACAGCATTCAGTCTTCTTGGGTACACACCTGCCATCAATTAAAGAGACTCTGATTAACCCCAAATAAAGTTCAGCTGTCCTAGTAGGATTTTCCTGACATTTACTCAGTTGCCTGCTACAGCAAAAAACATGGTTTGCAAAGAGCTTACAAAGCACCAAAGGGATCTCATTGTTGAAAGTTATCAGTCAGGAGTAGGATACAAAAAATTTCTAAAGAATTGGATATACCATGGAACACAGAGGACAGTCATCAAAAACTGGAGAAAATATGGGACAACAGTGATGCTGCAAAGAACTGGACATAGGAAAGACTGCTCTGCAATTTGTAGCATGTTACAGGCCACCCTCTCAAACTCAGGAACCTCACACAGCTTTCCTGAAAACACTCGAGGAGATAAATGTATCTCCAAACACCATCATATTAGGTGATTTCAACTACCCGAATATAGACTGGGATCATTACTCAAGCCCCAACACTCTAGCCCAAAGGTTCCTAGAGTTCATAAACTCAAATGCCATGGAACAACTAGTCACCATCCCCACAAGAGGAGAAAACATACTAGATCTCATCATCACGAACATGGGGACATAATGTTCAGCACTAGAGGTGTACCCCTCATTGGTGAGATCAGATCATAAACTAATCTCACTGAAGTCCACATCCCGCCCCCACCCCAGATAAAAAAGACCACAGTGAAAAACTTCTCAAAAGCCAACTTCACACTCCTTAAGACTGGTGTGGTTTCCTTCAAGGCCCCAGAGCCAGCGGAAACCATTACCCAAACAGCTGAATCACTTACAAATGCCTTCTATCAGCACCTCCAGGACTGCATGGATCAGGCAATCCCAAACAAAACAAAGACTCTTTGCACCAAAGGCAAGCACCCAGTCTGGTGGACCCCAGCCATTAACAAGCTCTACAATAAAAGGAGAAAGCTACTACAAGATAGAGCAAAATCCTTAAAAGGGAAGACACCCTTCATCACTATAAGTAAAAAACTACGATCGCTCATAAAATCATCCAAGGCAAATTTTGAAAGAAATGTCACTAAGGACTCAAAAGACAATCATAAGGCCTTTTTTAGCTATGTTAGAAACCTGGGAGGAAACTCCCAGATATGCTCAGAATTAGTTCAAAATGATGTAAAAATCACTGAACCAACAGACATTGCCAACATACTGGCTGACAGGTTCAGTGCTAATTCCCCCCCCCAACTCCCCCCCAAAAGGAGAGATATCTATCCCAGCGGATTGTAGCCTCCCACACATCTCAAATGCTCAGGTGAAAACTGCTCTCTCCAAGGCAAACAACACAGCATCTATGGGACCAGATGGTGTCCCCGGTTGTGTGCTCCACGAACTCAATGAGGAATTAAACCCGCTGTTAGGGCAGCTGTTTAATCTTAGCCTCACCTCAGGATACATACCCAAGGAGTGGCGTACGGCAACTGTGGTCCCACTTCACAAAGGCGGTGCCTCCACTGACCCTGGAAATTACTGCCCCATCAGCTTGACAAGCCTAGTCTGCAAAGCTATGGAGAGGATCATAATGGAACTCATAAATAAAGACATAGGGGACTTACAGACATTGGATCCAACCCAGTTTGGCTTTGTCAAGGGCAGATCATGCCTTTTAAACTTGGTTGATTTTTTGAAACAGTCACCAAGGCCATTGATGAGGGCAAGGCAGTCCACACAGCTTACCTTGACCTTGCAAAAGCTTTCGACACAATACCCCACTCGGGTATCATAGAAAAACTCACCAACTTAAATGTAAACCCATACGTCACAAGATGGGTTGCAAACTGGCTAAGTGACAGAACCCACAGGGTCAGAGTGGCTGGCGCCATGTCAGTCTCCAAGCCGGTCACAAGTGGTGTCCCACAAGGCTCAGTCCTGGGCCCCCTCTTGTTCGGCATCTACTTTTCAGAAGTACAGGCAAACACAGGAGGATTATGGCTGACAAAGTTTGCAGATGACTGCAAATTGGGCGCCATAGTTGAAAACACATCAGACACAGATATCCTCCAGAAGGGTCTCATAGAAACGGATAACTGGTGCTAAAGCCATGGCCTAAAGTTAAACGCCAAAAAATGCATAGTCATACCCTTCAGGAAAAACAAGTTTACCCCTAGCTACTATATAGGTGGCAATCCACTAAGCACAGAAGAGGTTATCAGGGATCTGGGGACCCAGGTTGACAGTAACCTTTCATTTGACACCCACGTTGCCAAGGTAGTTAGGAAAACCTTCTACATTGCCCACCTGATCATGAAGGGATTCACATCTAGATCAAGGGAGGTCATTGTTCCCCTGTACTCATCACTCATCAGACCAATGATTGAGTACAATGCCCCATTCGGAATGTATCTTACCTGACACCTGCAGCAATTGGAAAGGCCCCAAAAGTTCCTCACCAAAAGGATAAAGGGTCTCAAAAATATGTCTTATGCTGCCCGACTGAAGGAACTCCAGCTCTATTCAGTCGCATACCGTCTGCTCAGAGGTGACCTGTGCCTAACGTACAAGGCCATGTCTAACCCGGAATTGATGGATATGCTCCACCTCAAAAAATCTAAATCCATAAGAAACACAAGAGGAAGAGACTTAAACCTTAACACAATTATAAATAGGACGTGCTGGAGGGACAGATTCATCACCCAGAGACTCCCTATGCTGTGGAACAAAATCCCGGTACATGTGAGGCAGAGCACCTCGCTGGCCCTTTTCAAGAGAAATCTTGATCAATGGATGGGAGATCGCAGGTTTACCCCGGGGATCACCTAAGTGTCACTGCTGGACAGAGGCACGGTAAACTAATGGGCATAGTACCTTTCAAACTTAAGGGGTGGTGAAAGCCACATAACTTTGGGCTAGGCTTATAAATGCCCTAGGACAAATAGCCTAGTATAAACCTATGAACCTATCCCTCCAAAATTGATGAAAACTGGTCAGGGAGGCTGCCAAGAGACCTACAACAACACTGAAGGAGCTGCAGGAATTTCTGGCAAGTACAGGTTGTATATATGTGACAACAATCTCCCATATTTTCCATATGTCTGGCCTATGGGGTAGGGTTGCAAGACGGAAGCTTTTTCTTACACAGAAAAACATCCAGGCCTGGCTAAAATCTGCAAAACTAATACATCAAGTCTCCCAAAAGTATGTAGGAAAATGTGTTATGTTCTGATGAGACCAAGGCTGAACTTTTTGGCCACAATTCCAAAAGGTACGTTTTGCGCAAAAACAACACTTCACATCACCAAAAGAACACCATCCTCACGTTAAAGCATGGTGGTGGAAGTATCATGCTTTGGGGTTTGTTTTTTTCAGCTGGAACTGGGGCTTTAGTCAAGGTGGAGGGAATTATGAACAGTTCCAAATACCAGTCACTTTTGGCCCAAAACCTTCAGGTTTCTGCTAAAAAGCTGAAGAGAAATTTCACCTTTCAACACGACAATGACCCCAGGAATACATCCAAATCAACAAAAGATTGGCTTCACCAGAAGAAAATTAAAGTTTTGGAATGGCCCAGCCAGAGCCCAGACCTAAATCCAATAAAAAATCCATGGGGTGACCTGAAGAGGGCTGTGCACAAGAGATACTCCCGCAATATGACAGATTCAGTGCGCTTTTGCAAGGAAGTGGGCAAAAATTGCCAAGTCAAGATGTGCCATGCATTGCTGATAAGACTCTTACCCAAGAAGACTGAATGTTGTAATTAAAGCCAAACTTGCTTCAAAGTATTAGTTTAAGGGTGTGCACACTCATGCAACCATGTTATTGCACATTTTTTTTTTTCCCTTAACAGATTTGTTTTTCAATTGAATTGTACAGGTTATAGGTCACATTAAAGGTGGGAAAAGTTTTGAAATGATTTATTGCAGTCTCATTTTTTTATATCACAAAAAGGGTGTGTACACTTTTTATATCCACTGTACTTGATATTACCTCGTGGTTTTGCTCGGGCCCTCAAAAAACTTTGATTTTCTGATAAATCACTGAGGATTACAGGACAGTCAGTAATGCCAGACAGTAGAGTTTCATGCTTCTTATTTTTCAAAAAAATACATCTTGTTGCAAAACCTTTTTTCAGTTGATTAAATTAAAATTTACAAATTGCTTCTGAATTTTGGGCCTTTGTCCTGCTCCCAAAGCAGAGCAGTTGGGAGCTACTTGTAGAAGCAGAGGAGACTGCATATCACTTCAGTTAAAGCTGCACTATACTAGAGAGATTATTCAGTTACTCTGCCTTTCTGGCAGCCAACAGGTTTTAGCAGTCCTTAGCTAACACTGCTAATACATTCACCCCCACCCCTTAAATTTTGCACATCTTGCAGTCTACTCTTCTCTGACGGGATAACCACTTGTTCCTATTTTCACAGCATAGCTCTCAACCTTCCATCTCCAAAATGAGGAACACTAACCCTCATAATGTGGAACAAATGGGCAAAATGTGGAACACGTACTAATGGCTTATTAACAGCTTCAGCTAAGAAGGTCATAGAATGGTTAAAATATGCTGGTTTTACTTATAAAGAAGTTCTTTTAATTAATTAATATGATTTATTTCTATTTACCATGTATTTCACTTAAAAAAATCCTAACACTGAATGTATTACAGACCCTTTCAATGTGGAACTTCGAGGAACATAAACTTTTTAAGACTCCAAATGAGGTACACTTGAGAGGTATGTTTTACAGTACAATCCCTACTTGGGCAAAAAAAGTGAAATATTGCAATTAAGACATTAGTACAAAAAGATTCTAAGTTTCCACTAACAGTCGCATTAAAAACAATTATTTTACACCTGACGCCTTAATCTGATATGAATCAACGGAAACAACTCAAATTCCATAAAAGTGAAAATTTACTTTGGAAAACAAACGAAAAAAATGACCGCTTGAAAGGATGTCAACCCAAATGGCAGGCCACGGGTTACATCACAGCACCTCGTGTGATGTAAACGGACATCTTATTCACGCGAAAAGGGGAAACATGAACAGTGGGATAGGGAATCCCTACAACGTTTACAAGCCCTACAGATAGGGGTAACTGCAATCTATCCAGTGCGCATGCTTCTACTTGATGACTTCCCCTTAGAGGTCCTCCTGCAGTTTCTTTGTTGCGTTGGCCAAGGGAGTTGCACATCTCATAACTGCTGTTTCTGTAAAGCCACTGTCTTTTGCTACCTGACTGTCAGCCACACATCCCCCACTTTTCAAAGAACTCACCGGGCTTTTACCGATTCCTTTGGCAGTAGCGGAGTTTCGATCTCCCACTCAGGCGCTGCCCATTCTGTGGCGCTGGCAGTTCAAGGGCGTTTCCGCAGATGGCTGCAAAGTTTCACTTTTTGTTGCATCGTGTTATAACAGCCGGAGGAAGCCTCTCATGCTGTATATTATTTAAAACTAGGGCACCAGCAGTAAATTTTGTGTCCGAGGGGTACAGCTATAGTGTGTTAACCACTTAGGTAGCGTTGCTAAGTGGTGCGGGTAGACTTAAGTCAGTATGATTTCAACATTACTAGAAAACTGGAAGTTCACTTGTCTTTCCGTTTGTAACAAAGTTCTTGTATTTCCTGTTTATGAAGGTGTTGTGGTAGCTAGTCATTCCTTCATTAAGTAGAGGGGCCCGGGGGCAACGTAGGGTATCATGTGACCGTAGCTAAAGGTCATGTTAGGTTTCAATAATTATTTATATACTAATGAGCTTAGCTTTCAATCAGTCAGGGACAAAGCCAGAAGAAATCAGGGACACTTTTAAAATGTTAGTGCTATTACATTCAGAGAATCACAGCGTATGAATTACTATACATTTTCTAAAAAGAAGTATACAACTCAATTATTGTAAGTGTAATTCACCAACTTGCCTCCAAAAGTCACCGGTTTTAGGAGGGATTAAGAGGGACAGAGCTAAAATTTGAGTCAAAATCAGGGACACTCGAGAGAGGTATGCAATGAGTTGTAAGCTCTGAGGGACAGTCGCTGATTAACTTTGCTTAAGTGGTGACTGAAAATATTTTATGCATTTGTCTATGGGTGCCATAATTCTGTTAGGGCATTTTAGGGTTTTAATTAAACTTGTGATATACTTTACAGCCTGCTATCTATTTAATGACTCGTGCCCTAATCTTTCATATGAGGCACAGAGTTACTTCTTACATGAAAAGCTTAGGCAGCTTCAACGTAAATTTGTCTGGCAAGTAAGAAAACAGTTTAAGTCGACAAATGTAATACGGATTTACATAGATCGTTAGTTGGTTTGTTTGCACAGTGTAATGCAATTTCTACTAAGATTAACTTACTACATGGATGGATCCCCCTGTTGAAAAAATATGTAATTGTTTTGAATATCAAACTGTTGTCCAGCATTATAATGCCTTGACATAATGTTCATCTATCTGTTACAGGTTCTAAATTGTTGACAATATTTTTGTCTAAGAAATTTAAATGCTTTTGATTTGTTCTGCATGTTTCTTCTATTTAGTTTTATTTTATTTTACTTACTTTTTTAACTTGACATCTGTGTTGGCCCAGGAACCCTTTTCAGCTACAGCCAAACCAAAATTACATACAACAGTACAAATTGTGATGTGATAATTTAGAAAGAAATAGACAAATGAGACAAATATCTTCACTATTAACAGTATTTCTAAGATAATTGTCTGTGCTACTAGATAAATGCAGATTAATCAGATTTATTCACTTTATACACATCCTAATTGGGTAAGTAGCTCAAATCCCTAAAGACTGGCATTACTTTTTATTGAAAAATGAGTGATCAGCACAGGCTGTTAGATCATAAGTACTTCTAAAGAGATACACATGCACATATATAATGTTTCCTCACTTGTTTTTGGAACACAATTCAGTCAAGCTAGGAGTGATTTCATGTATTTATAATGCATGTATACATTTTGTTTTTCAATCACTCTGTATATGATGTTATTTATCTAGTGCATTAATTCCCTCAATCCAACTATAACATTCAGTAAAATAGGCGATGAAAAGACCAAAACAGCTTCAGACTAAATTTATTGCCAATAAAAACAACCAGGTTGAGCATTTTTGCTCCAAATGGAACTTCATCAGAACAAACATAATTAATAAAAATTGCTTATATATTCAGATAAGCCAATGGAAACTAAGGTAAAAAATACACGACTACAAAATCATGTGATACATAAAAAATGTAATAAGAATTATATGTAATTTTAAAATGTAAGTATTAAGACTGGTGCAATAGTGCACCCATCAAATAAACCAGGTGATAGCAAAGCATTTAAGTGTATTTGCCATTTTAATTCTTGTAGTGAGAAATGTTCATCTATAATTCTTCCTTGTATGTCCTTCTTAGCTTGCTGTGTGATAAGAAAACCAAACCTATGTGTAGGATTAGCTCTAACATGCCTATACAGGGCATTAGTAGTTTTTTGCTTCCTGATATCCAAGGTATGTTCGTATATGCGATCTCTAAGTCTATGAGAAGTTTTTCCAACGTAATATGATTGGCAGTCTTGACACTGAGCCAAATAAACAGCCTGAGTGGAGGTACAATAAAAATGTCCTTCCACTTTATATGTTGTTCCCTAATATCAAAACTGTCATTCTCTATGATAAACCTACATTGAGATCAATGGCCACACCTATAAGTCCCCTTCTAACTGTAGTGGCTTTGGGAACCAGTAAATTCAGTGAGCTGTTTAAAGGACCTATCTTTACGATATACAGTGAAAGGTCTTGGTCCAAATTTCTCTTAACAGTTGGGGGTCGGGCATAAGCAATGGCTAATTTATATGAAGAACTGTAGCTATTTTGTGACTATCTAAATTGTAGGTAGTAATAAAAGAATTATTTATTTACATTTGTTGACCGGGAGAGTCCGACTGGACACAGGTCCGTTTTCAGCAGAGGCCCGGGGAGAAAAGCTCCACATTAAGTATTACTTACATTATACAGTTAAAAAACATAGCATTTAAAATATAGACATTAGTCCAGCTGAGGACGTAAGACAAGAATAAAGCATAGATGTAAAACAGCTGTAGAACATAGTACAATTTTAAAATATGGTGACATATACTAAACATGGTTACAAATGTAGTTGAGATTCATCAGTGAACAACTGATACAATCTGTTTTTGAGGTACATAGCCATTAGCAGTTGTTGCTACAAGAAGTTAGTACTATGTGGTAGGTAGCTGGGAATGAATGTCTCATCATAATAGGTAGTTGATCATTTACTTGTGAAGACATGGTTGTTAAACCCGTATCCGGCTGACATACAGATAAAATAGGAGTATATACACCAGAACTTCTTTTAGTCATAACTTCTAACGTTATTTCATGTAAGAGTCCCAATGGGTACCCCCTACTTAAAAACATATTTATCAGTTTGTCAGATACCAACAAAAAGGTATCAGTTTCTGAGACAATCTGAGCAAGCTGACCCAATTGGCCTTTAATCACCAACTATTTTTGGTGATGGGGGGGGGTGCCAGCTTGAATAATGTAATAATTATTGGAAAATGTGGGCTTCCGATGAATGTTGGAAACTTAGGAGCCCTTTTGGATGTTTTTACTGAGGGGATACATCAAGAAAAGAAATTTGATTTTGGTCATAATTATAGGTGAATTTTAAAAAATCAACAGCACTGTTAATCTTCTTCTTCCGGCTTTTCCCAGTTAGGGGTTGCCACAGCAGATCATTTGTCCACTCATGATTGGCAGTGGAGTTTTACAGTGTCGAGTTGCCAGCCCAGTGCCCAACCTTCCACAGAAGGTACACACATGCACACACTCATGCCTAGGGCCAATTTAGAGTGTCCAATCCACCTACAGCATGTCTTTGGGATGTGGGAGGAAACCAGAGCACTTGGAGGAAACCCACGTGACCACAGGTAGGACATGCAGACTCCGCACAGAAGGCACCCAAGCCAAGGATTGAACCAGAGAACCTCTTGCTGTGAGGCGGCAATGCTAACTGCTGCACCACCGTGGCTGCCCTATCAACAGCACTGTTAATATAAGACAAAAATTCAAGAGGTTTCTCCTCTGATTGAGCCCACAAAATAAAAATATCATCCAAAAACCAAGTGTAAAGCATCCAGCAATCCTTATATAAACTGTTCAAGATAAACCTATCCTCCAATTCAGACATGACAAGGTTGACAAACATGGGTGCACATGCTGCCCCCATGGCTACACCTGTCACCTGCCTGAACAATTGTCCCTCAAAATACAAAAAAATTTTTTTTAACACAACTTCCATAAGTGTTGCTAAAGTAAATACTCTGCTGGCACTAACAAGTCCGGTCTTTAAAAGTTAAGCGAAACCAAAGAAAACAATGAAACATATATCACAAGAAACAGCAACAACAGAGATAGAATTGACCCCATTATATTCAGATACTGAACAATATGACTTAAAAAAAATAGCAAACTCACACGATGACTTTAAAATATTTAATTGCTCTTCTTCTAACTTTACACCTGCTCATGCAGATGTTTTATCAAAGGGTTTTACTTTTTTTGCTGATAAGAAGGGCAGAGATTTGCACAGCTATTATTGACCTAAAACTGTTCGTTCGAAAACTTAACATGGCATTATTGTTTAACAATGATGTGCCTCAGAATAATATTAGTCCACTGTTCAAGTCTGTTTAACCTGCCCTTGCAGCAAAGTTTGCTTAATTTTGAGCATGTTTGTGAACTTCATATTAGGGATGTTTGTAAAGAGAGATGTACAGCACCGTTTTCAAATTTAACTGTTTCTGAAAACAAGTTGTTATATGATGTTACTAATGATACGTAAATTAGAATTATGAAGCCAGACAAGGGAGGGGGGCTAGCTATAATGAACAAAACTGAATATGTAACAGCAATGAATGCTCTATTACTAAGTGATGACTATCGGGTTTCATTTGTTAATGAGATAAATAAAGCATACACTAAGACTGATGCATTGTTGTTCGATTTCTGGATGGAAGGCTCCATTTTAAAGCACGAATATGAGATTATGGTCACTGATAAGCCCATGGTGGCTGTGAAGATATGTAAAGGCTGCCAGCCTAGCTAGATAGAACTTTGTAGATAATTCTTTGTCATTGTAAATATGAATATACTCCACAGGCTTATCCTATTAAATGTAAGAAAACTGTGTTAAATGTTGAACTTCAAAAATGTAACCACAGTGCACTATGCTGGAAGAAAGCTGATAAGTCAAGCATTGTATGACTGATCTCAAGGCTCAGAGACATAATGTCTTGACTGAGGAATTCCTTCTATTGTTTTGAGACCAGAGTTAATTGCTACATTTTAATTATATAATGTCTTTTATTGCAGTAGTTTCCTAGCCAGGTGCAAGATCAAAGAAATGTTAAAACTCTGAGTTTCTGTTAGCCTGGGAACCAGAAAAGAATGATGTAATCTAAAATGAGTCAGCAGTGACATATTAATTTTAAGACTTTCTCAGAGAGAGAGAATCAGAGCATTTTGGATTTTGTCTGAAGAACTGACCACTCACTAGTACTCTACCTTTGCTCTATATGTACGTTTATTTAGAACTGTGATTGCTATAGGAATTTAGTCAGCTTTAGTCTGGCTGTTTTCTATATTTATGTCAGACAATTCTATAATATCATTTTAAGCATTTTCCTGTGATTTCTGAACTCTTGACTAGCACTGTGTTGAACTGAGAAGATTTGTCTTGTGTTTCTATTATTTATTATTAAATATTTTTAAACCTTTCAACCGTGTCTGTTTTGTGTAGAGATAATTTAAGCTCTAGAGTACATTGCATGTATATTTTGATACTGTACTAAGCAATGCCAAATAAGTCTTACTGTTCATCACACTTACTAATTGGATAATAATATTGCACAGTAATAATTGGACACCCTTTGGTAAGGGCCTGTTTAATAGTTGATAAGAGTAGTTGGTGGCAGTGATTGCTGCCTTATAGCCTGGCAAGAGGGGGCATAGTTGGAGAACCTTTGCCAGCCTTCCCCAGGAGTGTTTGTATGTGTGTATATAAACCAAATCTCAAAGTGTGTGTGTGTATGTGTGTGTGTCAGCTACTGGCAGGGACATGAAGCATTGGTTGAACAGAGAAGGCACTGGAGGTTTTGGCTTGACTACTCAGTTGACATCTGTATGCTATAGCTGTGTCAGTGGGGAGTCTTACTGGGGATCTGGAGAGAAAGGGAGAAACCAGCCCCCGACTGACTGTGATCTCTGCATGCTCTTAAGGGAAATTGTACTTTACTGTGTGTGTATTTGTTATCCTTCCCAATGTGAATGCCCCTCACTGGTGTTAGTGGTGAGGACTGAAGCTCCTTGATTACTGGGACAGTGCACTGGCGTCACAGTGGCCAATATATTTGGCATACCAAAATTGTAAAAAAGTTCAACATCCCCCATTTAGACCCATTGTGGACGCCAAGAGGTCCAAAACATATTTCATTACTAAGTTTCTGGATGCTACAGTTAAGCCATATTTGAATAATATTAATCAAATTTGTAAGGACTCTTGGCACTTTTTGAATTTACTGAGTAAAGTTGAGTACAAATTAGAATGTTACTTGTCACTACTGATTTATCTAATTTCTTTACTGTTATCCGTCACAATATAGGACTTAGTTGGTTTGAAAATCATCTTTTAAAGACTGGACTTGTTAGTGCCAGCAGAGTATTTACTTTAGCAACACTTATGGAAGTTGTGTTAAAAAAAAAAAATTCTGTATTTTGAGGGACAGTTTTTTAGGCAGGTGACAGGTGTAGCCATGGGTGCAGCCTGTGCACCCATGTTTCTAACCTCGTCATGTCTGAATGGGAGGATATGTTTATCTTGAACAGTTTATATAAGGATTGCTGGATGCTTTACACTCTGTTTTTGGATGATATTTTTATTTTGTGGGTTCAATCAGAGGAGAAACTTCTTGAATTTTTATTTTATATTAACAGTACTGTTGATTTTTTAAAATTTGCCTATAATTATGACCAAAATTACATTTCTTTTCTTGATGTATCCCTCAGTAGAAACATCCAAAAGGACTGCTATGCAGTGGTGGGTGGTGACTTCAAATCAATGGGGGGCTGCAGGAGACAGCTGAATGGGTGTGGGGGGGTGAAGGGGTGGGGCCAACTAGAAAGGGGAGGAGCTATGCTCAAAACTACAAAAACTAACTAAATACACTGCCCTGGGTGCCAAACCGTCATTATGAGAGTCCAATCAAGACAAAATGAAGTGTAGAAGAATAAAAATATTTCAATGCATTGGCTGCATGACAGCTTACTTAATATCTAGATGGAAACAAAAAGGTTGTGAGGCATGAAAAAATAAATTACTTTTTAAATACATTAATGGAATGCCAGTCTAAATCAAGTATAAAAAAAACAAGCAGCACTCAACTCAAACCACTTCTTGCACTGCAGTTCTAATTATAATTTATGTTTCAGCTTTATTAAAGTACCAAGTAACATGCTGAAAGCAGAAATCTCTGATGCCCCCACTTGTAAAAATGTTTCTTATCCAAAAAAAGACATGCTGCCTGACAACTATCTACTTGTTTCATGGGGAAAACATGATCAAAGTAAAAAATGAAAAGCAAACAAGAAATAAGCTCAAGATACATTGCTTAAAAGGATTACAGTACAGATTATGGACCACACAATTGGCATTCTGTTTAGTTTACGGGTAAAGCCTGCAGACATGACTGGAAGTCTCCAAGTGTAATGAGCTTCTTAAAATAATGTAATCCTGTCCTTTATTACAAATACTGTCATATGCATTTCGATACCCAAGGCTTATACATTATCTAGTTAAGTATTCTCTACATGGCAACAACAGAAAGGCTTTCAGTGTTGGCAATTCTTTAACAGTATCCTTATTAAAGCTTACTTGCATCTTACGATCTCAGCCAAGCTTACCTGATGGTCATTAAAGTATTGCTACTTAAACACAGAGCAACAGGCACTTTGAGTAATAAGCATAAATCAACAGTACAAAAAAGTATGACAGAAACCAGACCATTCTGCAAAAATCAAGGACAGATGAAAAGCCACTCTAGTACTTGTGTCTACCTTGGATGGGGGGATACTCTGCACATTTACACTGCATAACTACTCCATGCCTTGCTTCAACACATCCAGAGTCACTACATGGGGGAGTGGGGTGCAACAAGTATGTCACAATTTGAAATGTCTCTGGCTGACTGTGATGGCCCTGACACATTTGTCATACCTCTCAACCTCAAAGCAAGAAATCTGGACAAAGCCATACAAAGAAGTGGGACAAAGGCCCAAAAATAAGGACAATTTTTAAATATTGCTCTTATAAACTTAGAAAGATAAATAGAATAGGTCTTGCATTAGTATGAATTTTCTGAATGGTATGAAATCTGAAACTCAAATGTCTGTCATTATTTTCTAACTTCAGTCTTTAATGATTTGTCACTAATTTGCCAAAAAAACACAATTTTATGAAAAATGGACCAAACGTGATGTAAAAATATAAAATAGCCACACAATACAGCTGGGAACCTGTCAAAGAAGGGACACTAATATTAGTACTGCTAACTTGAGCAGCTGACAAAATAACATAATCTACATTCATTTCTGAAATAAAAGTAATCTATAACTTTGATTATTACAGTCATTTCTTAATTGTAAACCCTCCATGTTTTCTTCCAAATTGCTATTTTGCGGAGGGATTATTAGGGGGAAGAGCAACATTTTGAGCCAAAATCAGGGACAGTTGAGAGGTTTGGCTATTCCTAATTCTATAAAGCAATTTATTTGCATGTACCTCTCAACCTGTTAATGCAATAAATCTGGACAAGGCCAAATATATTGGGGGAACATATAAACAGCACTAAAAATTGCTCTTGTATAAACGGAGACAGTTGATCGAACAGGTCTTACTTTAGCATGCATTTTTCTGAAGGTTATAAAGTCTGAAACTCAGTGTGTCATTATTTAGTGACTTAATTCCTAAATGATTTGCCAGAAAACCACAAATTTTATGAGGAACAAACCAAAAATAAAAAGCAAAAATCTATTCATTCTTTGAAAATCTGGACAGTTGGGAGGTATAGTTCAGCTGGGGCTGTCTTTAAGTTTGTCGCCCTTCCCTCTCACAAAATCATGGTCAAATGGAGCCTCCCCCTGCAGCCATTCCAATGATCCATTACTTCTATGATGATTTGGACTTCAGTTGAAAGTTTTATTTTGCATTTTGCAGCACAAACACTAAAACATCTGCTAAACAAACTTAGCATTAAAACTTCTCTGCCCTTGAAACTCACATTCATTGAAACAGCATTGAAACCCACATTCAAATAAAATACATTTTACCAGTGGCAGATAAAGATTAATTCTGGGCTGTTTTCAAATCATAGGCCCCTTGCATATGAAACATACATGTGCTGTTTGATACACCTTCCTATTGTTTTGAACATTTTTCCAGTAAACTATGAAACAAAACGCATGCACCAATGACAAAACTGCCCAATTCTGAACATCTTTCCAGTAAACAATGAAACAAAATGCATGCACCCATAATGACAAAACTGCCCAGTTCAGAACAATTCCATCATAAAAGTCTACTCAAACTTCTACAGTCCACCATTATCAGTAAATATGCACACTTCTACAGTCCACCATTATCAGTAAATATGCAGAATTCTACAGTCCACCATTATCAGTAAATATGCACAATCTCTGAAGTATGATAAGCTAGTAATATTGCAATAGGAAATGGATGGCAAACTGATAACAGGCTCATAGTTAGTATCTTAACTTTTTCAGTACAGCAGCATCCACCCCTTGTGGGAGTAGAACCAACAACCTTCTGCATCAAAAGCAAGTACACAACCTGTTGGGCTATTAACAATGCAAGCTGACTTAGCATAAGCAGCACTAAACTTCTCTTCCCCTGCAGCTCTCAGCTCCTTGTAAAATCTACTCAATACTTAACTGCATCTCAACTTCGCAGCACAAGACATCTGGAAAAAGCCAAATTTATTGGGGGGGGGGTCAAAAACCAGGGACACATTAAATATTGCTTGTATAATCTTGGAAAGTTGCTAGAATAAAATGCTGTGTTACCACCATACATTTTACTGCCAAGGTCCCTGTGCAAAAGAGTCAGAGCAACATACCACTATGCCAAATCAGCTGCTTTGTGAAAGAAAAATGCTGTGTTACCACCATACATTTTACTGCCAAGGTCCCTGCGCAAAACAGTCAGTGCAACATACCAGTACGCCAAATCAGCTGATTTGTGAAAGAGAGGAAGACTGAAACTTAAATGGCTATCATTTAAAACAAAACACCTGGACAAACCCAGTAATGAGGGAATACAGCCCTCAAACATATTCAGTGAATTCAGTTCTTGCCATAGCTGTCAAACTTAGCACAGAAAACCTGGACAAAGCCAATAATGGGGTAATACAGTCCCAAAAATAAGGACAAATTTCAAATATTCATCTTATAAACTTAGAAAATTGCTAGAATAAAAGGTTGTGTTACTATGTATTTTCTGAAGAATATGAAGTCTGAAATTCAAATGCCTGTCAGTTTTACTTCTGATGGAACAAAAACAATTTTCAGCAGAGGCCCAGGGAGAACTACTGCAGACACATGTCTTTGTAAAATGGCAGGACACTAGAGCAAATCCACACAAACACAGACTCCACCCCAGCCAAGAATCATCCCAGAAAACCTATAGCTGTGAGGCAACAGTGCTACCACTGCACCATCAAATATGTAAGGAGTTAAACATTCAGAAACCTGAAGTCTGAAATTCAAATGCCTGTCAATTTTATTTTAACATTTGTTAATCAGGACAGTGACTTGGAACAAAAAAAAGTTTCAGCAGAGGCCCAGGAAGAAATAATGCAGGTATGTCTTTGTAACATGGGAGGACACAAAAGCAAACCCACACAACCACAGAGAGAAGATGCAGACCCCACATAGAAGGCACCACAGCCAAGAATCAAACCTGAGAATCTGCAGCTGAGAGACAACAATGCTACCACTGCACCATCAAATATCAAGCATTGCAGCATTTAGAAACCACAGATATTATGAGGAACAGATCAGATTAAATATGAGGCAAAAATATGCAAACACACAGAGAAGATGCAGACCCCACACAGAAGGCACCCCAGCCAAGAATCAAACCTGAGAACCTGCAGCTGTGAGACAACAATGCTACCACTGCACCATCAAATATCAAGCATTGCAACATTTAGAAACCACAGATATTATGAGGAACAGATCAGATCAAATATGAGGCAAAAATCTGCAATTTCTTTAGAAATGGTGGTGGGTAGGGAATTCAGGTCCTTAACACCTGCATACAAGGTACAGGGTTCAAGCCGGAGGTATTCCCTACCACACCACCATGAGTTTGTTCTAGCCACCAGTATATAGCATCTGGGGCATACACACACACACGCACACACACACACACACACACACACACACACACACACCTGGAGTGATCCCCATGATCCCTTTGTGCCATTAAATCCAGGCCCACGATCCCTTCGTGCCATTAAATCCAGCCCATGATCCCTTCGCGTGCATCCCTGATGAGACTCCAGTCTGCCACCACGCGAGATTTCCCCGACGAGACTCCAGTCTGCCTGCTGATGTTGCAGTCCGAGTTGGCTCCATTTTCTGTGACAGTCTATGCAGTTACAACTGCATAGACTTCTGGGATGTCTGTTGTTAAGTGTTTCCTAATCTGGACTGCTGCTGAGACAGTCTGCGCATGCTCCAGACTGTCTCAGCAGCAGTCTGGACTAGTGCGCATGCGCGAAAGTCCACAATTTTTTATTTTTCTTTTTTATCTTTATTTTCTTTCTTTTTTTTTTATTTTTTACAGCTGGGGGGGGCTGCAGTCCAGCAGTCCAATAGCACGGGCCGCCCCTGCTGCTATGTTTCCAACATTCATTGCAAGCCCACGTTTTCCAGTAATTATTTACATTATTCAAGCTGGCCCCCCCCATCACCAAAAAAAGTCTGTGATTAAAGGCCAGTTGGTTCGGCTTACTCAGATGGTCTCAGAAACTTATACCTTTCTGTTGGAATCTGACAAATTGATAAATATGTTTTTAAACAGGGGGTACCCATTGGGACTCTTACATTAAATAAAGTTGGAAGTTATGACTAAAAGAAGTTCCGGAGTATATACTCCTATTTTATCTGTAAGTCAGCCGGATACGGGTTTAATAATCATGTCTTCACAATTAAATGATCAACTACCTATTACGATGAGACATTCTTTTATTATTACCTACAATTTAGATAGTCACAAAATAGCTACAGTTCTTCATAAAAACTGGCCATTGCTTTTCTCCGACCCAGAATGTTAGATAAATTTGGACTAAGACCTTCCATTGTATATCATAAAAAGAGGTCCTTTAAACAGCTCACTGAACTTACTGGTCCCAAAGCCACTACAATTAGAAGGATAACTTATAGGTGTGGCCATTGTTCTCAATGTAGGTTTATCGTAGAGAATGACAGGTTTAATATTAGGGGGACAACATATAAAGTGGAAGGTCATTTTTATTGTACCGCAACTCAGGTTGTCTATTTGGCTAAGTGTCAGGATTTCCAATCATACTACATTGGAAAAACTTCTCTTAGACTTAGAGATCGCATATACGAACATACCTTGGATATTAGGAAGCAAAAAACTACTAATGTCCTGCATAGGCATGCTAGGGCTAATCCTACACATAGGTTTGGTGTTCTTAATATTACAGCAAGTTAAAAAGGACATAAAAGGAAGAATTATAGATGAATATCTCTCACTACAAGAATTAAAATGGCAAGTATGGTAAATGCTTTGCTACCACCAGGTTTGAATGATGGGTGCAATATTGCACCCGTCTTAAAACTTAAGAATTATATGTAATTTTAAAATGTATTACGTTTTTTATGTATCACATGATTTTGTAGTCGTGTGTTTTTTTACCTTGGTTTCCATTGGCTTATTTAAATATATCAGCAATTTTTATTAATTATGTTTGTTCTCAAAAAATCCCAGAACAATGGAAAGTAAGGCCACTCGTTAACTTAACGCTCTAGTTAAGTTAGTCCTGGACGCGAAAACGCTGGATGTATTTTGAATTGATAATAAACTAGAGCGTTAAGTTAACGAGTGGCCTTACTTTCCATTGTTCTGGGATTTTTTGTGGATACTAGTTTGTGCTTGTTCGTGATTTTTAATTATGTTTGTTCTGATGAAGTTCCATTTGGAGTGAAAGCGCTCAACCTGGTTGTTTTTATTGGCAATAAATTACTCTGGAGCAGTTTTGGTCTTTTTATTGTCTGTTTTACTGTTTACCAGTTTGTCTTTTGGAACTCTATCAACTATGATATTCACTTTAGATATAATATATGAATATATTGCACTTTGTCATTCACTCTGTATTTACTGTTATATATTTAATGTGTTTTCCCCAAACTGAGACTGAAATAGGTCCAGTGGAATCAGTGCTCTACCCTGGTTACCAAATTCAAAATAAAATAAAGTAAATATTTCATGTTTTAGGGTCCACTGATACTAAAATACATTTTTCTGGGAAGAAACAGTGAAGCTGGACAGCATGGCAGCTCACTTGTAAGTCTGGCTCACAGCTCCACTGTCTGAGATTCATTCTTACTTTCATATCCTCTGCCCATCAGTTGTAGGTCTGGGGTACAGTCCTGCATTCAAGTTGTTGTTTGTGAGTAGTTTACATGTTCCCAACATGCCTGTGTGGATTTCTTCCAAGTTCATAGGAGGTTACTAAGCTAATGGCCCTAGGGCCTTTGCAAGTCTAGCCATGTAATAGCCTGAGTGCCCTTATTGACCATAGGGTCATTGTTAGCAGTGCGATTCTGTGATCAGTACCGACTGCCCCTGTCCATGAGAGACATAGGTACTACCCCCAGTGTGAATTTATGTTCACCCATCCAGTTGTCAAGGTTGCACTTGAATGGGGTCATTGAGGAGCTCTGCTTCAAATGGAGTGGGAACTTATTTCAGAGCAGTGGAAATTGCTGTGAGATATATCTGCATCTCCATCATGTTCTGTTAATGTCACAGGCTAGGTTGAAATCTCTGGAGTTGAGTTATTCTTGTCCCATTTGATTTGTGGATGTGCAGCATTTCCATTAGGGCAGGGTGCAAGTCTGCTTTTTAGGCCAGACACAGGTTGCCTGTCAACAGCCTGTATGATACAGAGTACAGTGACTGGACTTTCACACCTTCCACATGTCATGTTTTGGATGTCTTGGATTATCTTGATTATAAACATCTGTGGTCTCCAGTTGCTGCAGGTGTCTGGTGAAGTACATACAGAAGGAAGCATTGCACTCATTTAGTGGTCTGATAAGCATTAACGACAGCAAAGCTATATCTTCCTTGGTCTTGGATGCAATACCTTTATTTATGAGATGCACAATGTAGAATGCCTTTCTTACCACTACAGACACATGATGATTGAAGTTTAGATTGCTATCAACCTGTGTTCCCAAGTCTCGCACCACTGAGTTTGAGCTTAGAGGGATGCTGTCTGTATCATAATTGGCAGTGGCTACTTTGCCAAAGGGAATAGTGAGCCATTTTTTGTGTTAAGTTTTAGTCCATGAGTTTGGCATCAATCATTTGTCTGTGTCAGCCCTTTCTGTACTATTTTAACATCACTGGGGTCTCTGTGATTGCTCCCAGTTTACAGTTGTCTGCAGACTTGGTAAGCAACAGGCCATCTACCTTCACATGGACTTCAGAGAAACAGACTCCAAACAGTAGAGGGTCCAGCACAGATTCTTGTGGTATCCCACTGGTAACTGGTCTACTTGTGGAGGTGGATTCCCTAATTTTGACAGTGAGCATTCTGTCCGTGAGCCAGTTAGCTACTAATCTAGTAATGTATGGGTTAATCCCCAGCTGGTAGATTTTCTGTATGACATCTGAATGGGGATTGTGTCACAGGCCTTGGCTAAATCAAGATAGGTGGTATGTACTGTTTTGCCCTGATGCAGGGCTTTGGTGACATACTCAAAGAAGCCCACTAGGCTTAATAAGCAAGATCTACCCTTGATGAAACCAAACTGGGTCAGGTCAAGAGTTTGAAGGTTGCCTCTGTCTTTGTGGATAAGGTCCATGATGTTTCTTTCCATGGCCTTGCATATAAGACTGATTAGGATTGTGGGTCAATAGTTAACAGGGTCAGTTGATGAGACCCCCTTTGTGCAAGGGGATTAATGTTGCTGTTCTCCACCTTGCTGGGACAAAGTCAGTTCTCAGGCTATGGTTAAAGAGAGTGCTAAGTGGTTCCACTAGGTATCATTCTAGATTGTTTAGTAAGCATCCTGGGATGTTATCTGTAGAGGCCATATTTTTGGCCTTGGAGAGTGCTTGTATGACCTGTTCTTTGGAGATACCCGGTAGAGGACTGGTGTCAGAAATGCTTTGGGGTATGTCTGGTGGGGACAGGAGAGTGAAGTTATTGCCAAATCTGTCAGCTAGCAGGCTGGCAATTTCCTCAGATTCAGTGTGAGTGGTACCATCCACAGTAAGTTTGGCCCACAGCTGGGCATGCCCTTTTAGGTTTCGGACATACCTAAAGAATGTTTTATGATTGTCTTTAGCTAGGGATGCTAATTTAGACATGTAGCTATCCTTAGAGGACTTAGCAAGATATCTGATTTGCTTCTTCAAACTGTGGGGGATATTCTTCCTCTGTTGAGCAAGTTCCCTTCTGTTCTTAGATATCAATTTCTTTCTATTGTTGTATAGCTTATTTATACTTACAGTTCACCAGGGTAGCTTGTTTTTTCTTTTTTTCTTTCAGGAAAACCTGGCTTTATTCCAGTTAGATACAACTGAGTCAATGCATTTGTTTAAGTGGCTATATAGGACATTTGTGTATTCCTCTGTATGAGTCATTGTTGGCTATATTGGCAGGGGCTTGGAAACTTTTTATACCATTGCTTAGGAGGCAATAGTTTTCTTTGGAGAAATGTTTGTTTTTTTACTCCTGGGGGTGTCAGGTTTCATCTTTATTTCAAACAAGGCAGACTTATGGTCTGACTTTACCAGGGAGGGCAACACACAGTGGTTAGTGCAGTGACCCCCTCACCATGTTGATGAGCACTAGGTACAGGACATTTAAGCACCTTGTGAGGGTGTGGACCAACTGTTCCTGGGCATTTGAATTAACAAAGTCCAAGAACTTCGTAGCAATCATGTTTGTGCTCATGTAAATCACCCAGTCGATGGAGGGATAGTTGAAATCTCCAATAACTAAGGTGTTTGGCTGTATAGTGAGTGACTCTGGCAAATCCCTGTAGGTGGTGAGCTTCTCCTGGTTCATGGTGGGGGACCTGTAGCCAGCAGTGATGTAGAGGGGTATTTTACCTATAGTTAATTGGACTTGGAGTAGCTCAAGAGAGTCTTACTGTTTCACTAGTCTCAAGGTATATTCGGATTTAATGCTGATGGATACATCTCCACAGTTGGTTCTTTCACGCTTGTTTTGGAGCCTGAACATGTGAAAGGCATTGTAGCCTTGTACAGCCAAGGTGCTGTCAGTGGCCTTGAACCAAGTCTCAGTGACTGTAGAAATGTCAGCAACTTCCAAGGTGAGGAGTTCTTCCAGCGAGTGCAGATTACTGTTTAAGCTCCGAGCATTAAGCAGCATGGCCTTGAGTTTGCCTTTAATGGATTTCTTTATGTTGGAAGTTTTGTTGTTTGGACATTGCTTATAAAGGCCACAATGGAGGAGGCAAGCATCTTTGCCGGTATCAGAAAGCCATGAGGAGGCAGGTAAAGGCCATCTCTCAAAGCAGTGTGGACTGTTCAATATGTCTTCCCAGGCAGGCAGATACTGGCTCCCTCTGAAGTAACACCAGAAGCTAAGCCAGTTATTGAAATCAGTAATTTTTTGTCTGTATTGTGGCATCATCGTAGGTGAAGGTAGAATGCTGCTTAGGGCTAGGGACAGAGCTGATTGGGCTCATAACTGAGAGCTCAGTCATGTCTCTCTTTATATAGTCCAGAGAGGTACATCTGAAGTCATTCACACCAACATGTACTGTGACAGAGATATAACGGTACTTGTTGCTGAATGACTTAAGTGCATGTGTGATCTGATGGATCTTGGTATCTGACAGGCAGCTGACCATCACCTTCTCCTTGTTCAACCCAGTGAGGAGGACATCTGTGTGTCTCACTATTGAGTCACCTATGACCAGAACATTAAGGTTTTGAGGTGTTATGCCTTAGGGGCTTAATTGTTGAGACACTGATATGTGTGTTATGTGTGGTGGTGGATTCTGTTTGTGTACCAGTATGTGTATGTTTGCGCTTGGGAGGTCTTTTGTCTTTTAGTAGGCTCTTAGCGAGTGCCTCCACATATGTGGGTTTATGTGTCTTGACCTTATCTTGTGTGAGAGGAAAGGTGTGTTTGCTGATAAGCTGTTGTATGTCTTGTATATTGTTTTGTGGGAGGACTGATTCTAATTTCATGGTATAGTTATGTCTCTCACATACTATATTTGCTTTAGGAATAAGTGGTTGTCAGTATACATGAGGCAATTACAGGTTGGCTAGAGAAATGGTGGGAAACTGTCCATCCTTTTATGGCAGGTATATAGTGTAGTAACTAGTAGGGATGGACTAGATGGCCTGGGGTTGGCTTAACAGACTAACAAGGCCAGCTATTCTGTGGAAGGCTAAGGGCAGAAGACTGCATCAGCGCTTCAGAATGCGCAGCTGAGTAGCTTGCTGGATAGTAATGGGTAACTGTGTTGTGCACAGAGGGGCAGTAGAACTAGGGAGGGTTCTGTAGCAGATATCAAGGGAAAATTGTGTTTCTAAGCAATCGACTTTCCTCATACCTTCCAAAATATGTTTGGCTGATTGGCTGCACTAAATTGTCTTCATATTGGTTTAAAGTAATAAATAAATGTATCCAGTTTTGCATCACTTATTTTTATTCATTCTGCATACAATATCTTTATTATTTTATTAAGGATAATGAATAAACATCTTTCAGGTGCTTAAGATTCACTTATCAAAAACTGTTATTTTTTTATTTTTTTATTATTATTATTATTATTATTATTTTGAGATACCATATCAAGACTGTATAGAAATGTAGTTAAATAAAAATAAATATTTATTACAAGATGATCTGACTATGGCAGCACTGGAAGTTAGTTGTCTAGTGAATTCCTCACATGGGTGTATCATCTTAATCCCAAGCTCTAAGCCAGCATAGAGCTGAGAAGCAATGCGTGTGTCAGTGTTCCTAGATGACAGTGTCTTACACATTTTATAACTACAGTTGCATATGGAACATTTTAAAGGTAGAGCTTTACTTCATAGTAACAATATGGACAAGCATTTTAAGACAGTCTGTGCTTAGCCTGTATTGCCTAATGTTTTGGTATGTTCTGCAGGAGAGGCTGAAATGTGTGCAAATCACTACTTTTTTGTCCATTTTCCTTTATATAAATGACTGTAGAGTTAAACTAAGGTAGTTCCCTTATAGAATCATCTCTATGATGCAAAGAAAACTATAAATACAGCAGGTCGACACTATTTAATCTTGAAATGTAGTTGAATCAAAACAGAGGACTGTAACTGTCCATCCAGAAGAGTGAAGTAAATAGTTGTGTGTAGTAGTTTGGGAATGCTGACTTTGGAGAAGATGTTACATGAGAAGAAGCTGGAAGGTGGTATAGAAATGCAATGGAATGATATGGTTCAAAGAGGTCTTGGCAGGTGAAGGAGGTTCTAAGGGAGAAACTATTGTGAATAGCTGACCAAGCAGTGAGGTAAAGGATTATGGAAAGCAAATGCAGAGAGTGCACTTAGCCTGTGGAATAATGAGTTTTAAAAGTGTGTTCTAGGATATTGCTTTAAGTAGGAATGTGACAGAGAGAGATACAGAACAGAGAACATGGTTGTTGCTCTTCTTTCGGCTTTTCCCAGTTAGGGGTCGCCACAGAGGAACTCCAGTCCGCTAATGATTGTCAGTAGATTTTCATGGTGCCGAGGTGCCAGCCCAACGCCCAACCTTCAACGAAGGCACGCCCATTCACGCATGTCTTTTGAATGCCCCTCGACTGAAGGGAGGACATGCAGACTCCACACAGAAGGCGCTCCAGCCGAGAATCGAATGGGAGAACCTCTTGCTGTGAGGCAACAATGCTACCGCTGCACCACCGCATGGTGATTGCTGAAAAAGTGAATTTATGCAGCAGTTAAAGCACAGAGCAGTCAAAAACAGGGTTTTGGTCAAGAACTTAAGTGTTAAGAGTTAAAACAAAAAGAACAAATTATTGACTGATATAATGTTCTGAACAGCATTATTTTACCAGTAGAATTTAATATAACTGACATTATGCTGCTGATATACCTAGGAAATTAGCTTTCTGAGAAGTGACTTTAAATGCATTCTTGGTGGCAGAGGATTTCATAAATGAATGTGAGAAAACAAAAAAGTTTTGTTAATTCATGAAATTAGTTTTATGTCTTTCAGAATTTAAATATAAAACCAACAAAAAAACTTTTCATGTAATTTAGAACAATGAAAGTAAGTGAGAATGAGATAAAATGTTTTTGAGAAATTATGTTAAAAGTGCAAAAGTTAGAAATGTATTTGATGATAGAAGATTCTAGACTGAGGCTTGGAAAGTTTGGGTTATCTTGAAAACAGAAGAAACTTAAGGGTAATGTGTATCAAATCCAATAACGGTTAATTGGGAAAAAATGCAAGGTATTGGAGGCAATCCAAAGCATGGTTGTTTTTTTTTTTTTTTTTCCTGTGAGGATTTGGCACACTTAATACAAGAGTTAACAAGAAAACATATGGCAACGTTGGAAATATGGCCACACTAGCAGAGATTGTAGGAAATGTGTAATGAAAGCCATTTTTGGTTTGACTGTCCAATGCTAATGAAGGAGAGGGAATTAGTGAAAATACTAGAGATGAGCAAATACAGAAGGAAGAGCAGAAAAGGGAATTTGGGGTAATGGAAATAGAGTTGAGTGAGGACATTTGGGAGTAACATGTTAAGGAAATAAAGGAAATACCTTTTTCAGTGAGAAGAAAGTGATTTACCACACTGATGGTAGTAAACTGAACACAGAAGGCATTATAACAGATCTGGGATCACAGGTTGACAGCAACCTCTCTTTTGACCACCACGTTGCCACTGTGGTCAGAAAGTCCTGCTATGTGGCACATCTCATTCCTAAGGGTTTTGCATCCAGGAAAAAAGAGGTCATTGTCCCCCTCTACACTTCCCTCATTAGGCCAATCATCGAGTACAATGCCCCATTTGGCATTTACCTCACTAGACAACTGCAACAACTGGAGAGACCACAAAAGTACCTCACAAAGAGGATCGTAGGCCTTAAACAAATGTCCTATATAAACAGACTCAAACTCCAACTATTCTCTGTCTCATATCACCTAATTAGGAATGGTGAGGATGCAGGGAGTAGAGTTGGTAAAGGTGGATGAGTTTAAGTACTTGGGATCAACAGTTCAGAGTAATGGTGAGTGTGGAAGAGAGGTGAAGAAGAGAGTACAGACAGGGTGGAATGGGTGGAGAAGAGTGTCAGGAGTGATTTGTGACAGACGGGTACCAGTAAGAGTGAAGGCTAACAAGAGGGTAGTGAGACCAGCTATGTTATATGAGTTGGAGATGGTGACATTCACGAAAATGCAGGAGTCAGACCTGGATGTGGCAGAGTTAAAGATGTTAAGATTTGCACTGGGTATGACTAGGATGGACAGGATTAGGAATCAGTATATTAGAGGGTCAGCTCAGGTTGGACAGTTTGGAGACAAAGCAAGAGAGGCAAGATTGCGTTGGTTTGGACATGTGCTGAGGAGGGATGCTGGATATATTGGGAAAAGGATGCTAAAGATGGAGCTGCCAGGTAAGAGGAAAAGAGGAAGGCCTTATATAAGGTTTATGGATGTGGTGAGAGAGGACATGCAGGCGGTTAGTGTGAAAGAGCATGATGCAGAGGACACGAAGAAATGGAAACAGAAGATCCGCTGTGGCAACCCCTAACGGGAACAGCCAAAAGAAGATGATGATGATGATGAGAGGCGATCTCTGCTTGACCTATAAAGCCATGTCTGACCCAGCTCTGTTAGAAATGTTACATCTAAAGAAATCCCAATGCCTCCACACCACATGCTCCAGAGACCGCAACCTCATTACCACAATCACCAGAACATGCTGGAGAGACAAGTTCATAACCCAGAGACTGCCCATGCTATGGAATATACTTCCCATACATGTCAAGCAGAGCACCTCACTGGCCGTCTTCAAAAGGAATCTTGATGAGTGGATGGGAAATAGAAACTCCACCCCAGGGATCACTCCAGTGGCTGTACTCAACAGAGGCACTGGGAATTAAGGTCGGGTGGCATGATGCCAGGGTAAGCCTATGGGCTAGGCTTGTAACGGTTCCAGGCTTATTAGCCTAGTACACACCTATGATCCTATGAACATGAAAAAAACAAGATGAAAAAAGGTAGAATTATAAATTACATTTGGTGTGCTTGAGAATGAAGAAAAGGAGGAGGGGAAGAAAGGTTTGACTTAGAAAAAAATATAAAATCTATAGGAAGAAGAGTAAAAAGAAGGAAAAGAGGGTCAAAAATGAGATAAAAATGTAAAGGATAATATTAACGTGGTTTCATTAAATAATACTAATGTTAAGAATGATTTAAGAAGAATGGTAATTTTTGAATAGAGTTAACAGATTGAGGCAAATGTGATTTGTTTGTTGGCCATAAGATGTTCAGAAGCGAAAACGATTTTGAAGTAGTGTTGATAAATAAGATAGTGTGGATACTAGAGAAAATATGTTCTGGAATTGCAGTCATGGTTAAGAATGGTAAAACAAAAGTGACAAATGTGTTAGTAGTGACAGCAGGTTGGATATTAGTACATGAGGTAAGATTACATGGGAAGCCTATGAGGCTGATTATTATATATGCATATGAAGATGTCGGAGAGAGAAAATTATTTGAGGAAAAAACAAACGATACCTTCACAACAGACAACCAACCAGAAATATTATATGAGGAAGTTCAAAATATGTAAAGGTTCATACGCCTATTATTTTAGTGAATGATTTGAACTGTAATTTAAGAAAAGAGAAAGGAAAATTGACAAAAGATATTAAAATAATGAAAGAAGTGATGAGGAATGGTAGGTTAAAGGTGGGGTAGGTAAGACATTGGGCTTGTAGTATAGGGAATATAAAGAATGAGCTAGATTACGTAATCTATTCACAAATGAAATGAGAACTAAGGGGGTGTAAAGAGGCTTTTTTCTTATCATAGAGCAATATAAGTAGTACATTCATATACATAAATATATACAGATATGTCATGCATGGGCAGTAATGGCCTTTTTGACTGTCTATATACCAAAATAAATACTCCCATAACAAATGTCCAGGTGGTTCTTAAAAATATCTGAACTACGGCTTGCTTTAATGTAATTTGGTAGATTATACTATGCATCAACTACTGTCTCAGAGAAACAATTAGTTCACTTTTCATTCCTATATAATTGATCACATCAGTTGTCTGATGATTTTCTGTTACTTTTTGATAACCCCAAAGATTCCCAGAGGTAGTTGTCTCCAAATGTACTATATATGTGAATAAGATCTCCTCTTAAACATCTAAATGAGACATTGTACAAGTTCAGATATTTTAGTCTTTCATAATAACTTAAATTTTCACATCTGTGGATGCCCTTGCTACATATTTTCTGTACTCTTTCCAGAGTATTCGTGCTTGCTTTCTTATAAGGTTTTCATATTGTTATTCCATACTAAAGGTTTGGGTCTAATGTAACAAACAAATAATGATTTCATCATTTCTGATTTCTTAGACTTTATAAATTGCTTTATACAACCTATAGTTCTATAACTGTCATTAACCAACTGGTTGATATTATTAGAAAAACTTAAAACTGGATCTACTCATATACCCATGTCCCTAAATGAATCTATAGTGTCAACCACTGTGTGCTGTATTAAATATTCACCTTTCAATTTATGTCTTGAAAATCTTATATGCTTATTTTTTTATGTATTTATCAGTATATTATTCTCTTGTGCTCAAAAGGTCAGTTTAGTCACGTTATTTTACACATGTGCCCTGTCTGTAACCCATGTAATCAGTTAACCAGTTTTCAAGTCATCTGCATACAGACTGCAGAACACCTCAGAAGAAAAAGATAAAGCTAAAATATACAATCTAAACAAGTATAGACCTTGGACAAAGCCCTGTAAGACACCTTGACTGTAACCTAGAATTTCCCCTGTCCAGTTGCTGTATGTTATTTGCCATGCAATATTTGTAATCCATGCAGCTATCCATCTTATCAAGAGTGCATAAATACCCAGTCATTCTAATTTATTAATTACTGTTTTTTTATGACCCTATCAAATGCTGGTTAAATCTATATAAATTCCATCACAGCACATTTTTTTCATTTATAGACATTATTATATTGTTATAGATCATCATTTAACAGTTGGTCATAGATCTGTTTTCAAAATATGCATGCTGATATATGGTTTCAAGTTCCCAACCTTTCCAGTTCTGACAGTAATTTATCCAATATAAACTTCTCCATTATTTTTCCCACATCATGAAAGTAAACCTAAAAGTCTGTATGACGCTGGGTTTGTCCTACTCCCTTTTCCCATAAAGATAGATTTAACAAGTACACATCTCCATTCTTGAGGAATCTTTCCATATGTAAATTACCAAGTGACTAAGAAATATATTGGTAATGTAAATTCATACCAAAGTGTTCTTAGGTCATTAATACTAATTTTGTCTCCTGTCTGTGCTTTGTTTGGGTCCAGTTTTCATAGTTCTTGTTCAATATAATCTAATTTGATTTCAGTATCTGAGGTTACTGGATGATTCTTGGACAATTTATCACCCTGTTTGTGAAGCCTAACTGCTTTGCATAAGATTTTGTAAATATATTTATATGTTGTGTCTTTAGAATAAATTTTAGAATCTACACACAGTCTATTGTCTTTACACCTACCACATCTTATGCATCTATAAAATGGTTTTACTGTTATGCTCAATATCTTTATATAAATTTTCATCATATTTTTCTTGATCTTGTCTTACACTATGTTCACTTTTGTCTGTCCAGCTTGTTTATTTCAGTTTTCAAAGTTGTAGTTTGTCCTCCTTTCTATCTCTTATATTTCTTTTCTGTCACCTTAATCAAGTGTCTAATTCCTTTAGAAATAATATCATCTTGACATTATGTGCCTAGAACCTGGTGTTAAGCATTTTCTTTATTTCAAACAGTTTCTTTTTCAAAGTGTGGGACATTCCTTCTTCAGTTTTTCACTGAAGATATCACTCCAATTAATTTTACATAGTGACTGTTTTTTAATCTGTTATTAACCTTCTGTGCATTGGTTTAGATTTCAGTTTGGTAGAATTACCTAGCAACAATTTAACCTTTATAACCCCATGATCACTGCACATCAACAGTGGTGAAACTTAACATGCTGTTTCATGATAGGCTTTTTTACAATCTGAATCATTTTTTAAACAAGAAACATCATCACTGAATTATCACTTATGGCATAGGTAATTATACATTTATATAAATGAAAACAAACCACATTGGCATATTTTCAGCTGCAAACATTATACATCACATATAATTTTCTAAACATCATTGTCAAGCAGACATTACATAGCTCATTCAATTCCTGTCTTCCCTTAAACCTAATTCCTCCACCAAAACACTGTTCTACATGTACTGTTACATTTCCTTTTTTTTTCCTATGTAATTTGCTTCTACCCTTTTCTAAGGATCCTAATTCCATTTCTTTTATCTCTGTTACTATATTCGCTACTTCTGGTACCATTGATTTAGACTTTGGTTTAAATTTTCTAGTAATTACTTTTCGGCAGTCACCAGAATTAATCTTGGAAGGGCCTTACTATGTCAAGGCAATTCCAATTCTGTATCACAGCCCAAAAAAAAAATCTCCTTAGTTATGCCAGTTTGCTCACCCAGTTTTTCTAACAGAGTAGTCTATGGGAAAATTTTAAAGTCTGCTAACTCATTGTACATTCACAAATATGATCCCAATTACTTCTTTCTTCCCCATTACACCACCAACTTTTGCAGTCTACCCAAAGTAAAATTATTTGGAGTCTGCTTGGGGTATAAAATACCTGTTCAAATACTTCCAAACAAAAATCCTAAATCTCTTAGACTTTGTTGCATGTTTGGGAGCTAAACATATACCCTCCCATTGTTTCTTTGTGAATTGCTTATCCACTCTCTCTTTCCAAGCTTTTCTAACCTCCTCTGATTGATTCCTATAATTATCATGCAATATTTTATATGTCCTACTAATTATCCCCTTTTTAACAGCAGCTTCAGTTCTATATTCTACTAAAACTCTACCATTCCTGTTCTTTCACTTAGGACCTCCCTACTCCTTTCTCTTTGCCTGTACTTTGATATCAATCCTTGATAGGGAAGGCAATTTCTAACCTGCAGTCCAAAGATATTACTTGGCCTCTTCCGATTCTTTTAACTTTCTCTCTCTGTTTGCTCCCAGTACCTTGGTTCTTTGCCAGTTTTCTCCAGTAAATTCCAGCCCCCTCTTGCCTATTCTCTTTACCTCTAAATGGTCATCCCTATCAGCAGAATCACATTTCTCCATTCCTGTCTTGGCCTATTTCTTAAAGTACTTTCTTCAGCAATATGAATATAATATTATGTATAGTTATTTTTATTCTTCTTAGCGATCTGCATCCAAAATGTCAGACTTTCCTTATTTCTTTAGCTCCTCCCCCACACCATTTCATCATAATTCCTTTCCACTCCCCCCATCATTTCATCATCATCCCTTTCCACTTTGAAACATAGCTTTCTGCTTGTGCTATGCATACGAGCTTTAACTGTGTAGCTCTGAAATACCCCTTCAAATAAGGTAATCCCAAACCATCTTGTTTAGTGGAAGGATCAACTTATTCCACTTGGCCTCTTCCCCTCCCAGATAAAATCCTTCAACTGTTTATTAGCTGTTATCCACAGCTTCTCCTCAGCTTGATAAAAATATACCTGCTATGTAATTAATATTATAGACTAAAAACAGTTTCACTGCTTGTATCTTGCTATCCATATCCCTAAAACAGACATTCCAGTTTCTCAGTTTTAGTATCATTTTTTCAGTCTATTCCCACATATTCTTTACTGCCATAACAGAATCCTTTTTAATCTATACTTCTAAGTGCTTCGTGTTATCATGTCCCCATAAATGTAGGTATTGCTGAACTAATTAGTGTGTGGGTACATAGCATTTGTTTTATCTTCATTCATTTTCTATCCTAAACAGATTTGAAACTATCTCAGAAGGTGTCACAGTACTGAAATATCCTTTTCTGGTCTTATCAGGTACAAAATATCAACTGCAAATAACGCCAACCTTTCTTGATTACCATGCCAGTTATATCCTTGTACTTATGAGTCCCTTATTATCCTTGCTAATGGTTCTTAATATAACACAAATAACTAAGGAGAAAAAGGGCACCCTGACTGGTTTCTCAGTTCAAGCAGAACTTAACAAAGAGGAACCTTCCACTTTAATTTTTGCTCCCGATCTCTTGTATATCTTCCTAATTCTTATTGTGTCAGAGAGAATGCAAATGCTTCCATTACCCTACTCTTAAAAATCCCAGGTTACTCTGTCAAATGCTTTCTTTGCATTAAAACCCGCCAACAATGGTGGTATTTTCTTATATTCTACTTCCTTATGGATCATCATTGTTCTATTTATGTTGTCAAATATTTGCCTCCCCACCACAAAACCACACTGATCCATATATATCAATTTTGGCATCACCTTTCCCATTTTTTTAGCCATTATAGACATAAACACTTAAAAGTCACTATTTAGAATTGAAATGGGCTTATATGAAGCTGGATCTGATGGGTCTTTACCATCTTTATGTATTAACAGCCACCACAGCTTTCTTCTACAATGGTGTTGCTTCTCTCCTTTGGAAATGCTGTTTGTTATTCAAAGCCTTCCGCATCTTTATCACTTTCTTCCCTCCTAGCTTCCAAACTTCCATAGGAATACCATTGTTTTCCGGAGACTTTCCTGTAAATTTGTTATACATCACCATTTTTATCTCATCTCTTCCTATTCTAAGCCTCATATACTCTAACTTTAGCATTTTTAAGTTTTTCATAAACATTTCCATTTGTACTTTTGGTTGATTTCCACATTTTCTGCTTTATATAGATTTTCATAAATTTTCCAAAATATTTCTAATATCTTACAGGATCTCTGGTTATTTTCCTTATTATAGCCCCCCCTGAGCTTTGGCAAAAACCCTTTCTACTTTGTTACTTTCTGTTGCCTGAGTTGTTGTGCTGAAAGCTTTTGTGTTCTGGAGGTATTATCAAAAAACAGTTACTTAATAGCAAGCTGTCTAAATTCATGCATAGTATCTAGGTGGTTCCTTATTTCCTCTTTTGCACTCTGCAGTTGTGCCTCTTCTTGTTCTGTGAAATTCCCATTCTTCTGCAGTATTTTAACCTTTGTCAGTCCTTCTAAATAAATCTTATTTCTTAACCATATCTCTTTTTCTTTTATCGTTATCCCATTTTTAAACTCCACTTTCATTTTATGCCACTCCCTAGCTATATTTTCTGAAGAAATTTCTGTCTTCCCTAATAACTCCTAAATTTCCACTAACCATTCCTTAAATTCCTGCCTGTTTAATGGGTAGGAGGGGAAGTGACAGTGTTTCATTTTTATTTCATTATCTTGCATTTTTATTTTAGTTATTATCGGGACACGTTCTGAAATAGTTATTGGATGCTTATCAAAATTTTGAAATAAATGCACACATTCCTGTGATATACAATTTTTGTCTAGCCTAGCCCAATTTTATACCTTGGGGAAGAATATGTAAATTCTTTCCAAGTTCCTACTACTAAATTCACATCTTCCATACCAAATACTTTCATAAATTTCTTCAAAAATCTGTTCTCTTTTGTTATATTTCCCCTTCAATGCCCCTGAGGAACATCCTCGTTGTAAATCATATTCCAGTCACCACCTATAAGTAATGTTCCCTCCTGAAAGCTGATTATTTCTCCTAGAATTTTCTTAAGCTCCACTGTAGCAGTTTTAGGTGGAATATAAATACATGTCAGCATAATCCTCCTTACTAACTGATAACCCCTTACTACAAAATATATGCCATTATTATCTTTTTTCCTCTTCTGTCACTATTGTAGATCCTCTAGCAATTGATATAAGTACTGCCCTTTTCCTTTTTTCCTGGATATACTGCTGAATAACCATCCTGAAATCATTTCTTTATCAAATTCACATGCTCATTTCTTTCCAAATGTGTCTGCTGTAGCATAATTATTTGTACTCTGCATTTTTTAATATAGTTCACTACTCTTTCTTTTTTTTTTTGTATTTACCTGTGAGACCATTAATGTTTCAAGATAATATGGAAAGTGTTGTCGTTATGTTAAGAAGTTATCCCTACCTGTTTTGTAAAAGAGCTTTTTAAAGTGTCTAGTTTCAGTTTTTGTGTTTCATGCATACACTAATGTTTGGCAGGTTGACCTTTTATAAAATTGTTTCTTGTTTTATCCATTTGAACCTATGTCGTATTTTACAAGACTTTTTGTTTTAATGAAAATTTATTTTTTCTTGTTTGAGAATTAAATAAAAATAAAATAACCTATTCACTTAATACAAACACACAAAACTATGTACATCTTCAAATAATGATATTTAACTCTCCTAACAAGAGCATTTGTCCCAGATTAACATCTGCACTCACATGCTTCAGCTGACCTAAAATGAAGGTTATCTATACTAAGACACATGGTACAGCCTGTATTTTACTTACACTAAGTGTTGTCTGTTTTTGTTGTATCTTTATTCCTCTCCCAGATAGAGAAAACAACTTGAATGCTTTCAAAAAACAGTATATTTTAGGTATTTAAAAGGTATTCTCTTTTTATTGCCTTCTTATCAGATTGTCTCATAGAAACATGAGAACCAGATATATAGTTTCTTTCAGCTATAAGCTTCTCGTAGGTTCATTGATAGGTACTAGACTATCTGCCCGAAGGCATTTATAAGCCTAGCCAGAATGTGTTGGCTTTCACCACTCCCTTAGATTAGTTCCCTGTGCCTCTGTCCGGCAAAGCCACTGAAGTGATCCCCGGGGTAAACTTTCTGTTTCCCATCCACTCGTCAAGGTTTCTCTTGTAGAGTGTTAGCGAGGAGTTCTGCCTAATGTAGATTGGAATCTTGTTCCAAAGCATAGGAAGTCTCTGGGGCAGGACTCTATCCCTCCAGCACGTCCTATTTATTGTTGTGATGAGGTTTAGATCTCAAGAGTGTTTGGCTCGAGGGGATATGGTTTTCTTTAGGTGGAGCATGTCCATCAATTCTGGGTTGGACATGGCCTTGTCTGTCAGGCAGAGATCACCTCTGAGTAGGCGGTATGCAACCGAGTACACCTGGAATTTCTTCAGTCGAGCTGCATAGGGCATCTGATTGAGGCCAGTGATCCTCTTGGTGAGGTACTTCTGTGGTCTTTCCAGCTGTTGCAGGTGTCTTATAAGGTACATCCCAAATGAGGTGTTGTACTCTATGATGGATCTGATGAGTGATGAGTAGAGGGGCACAACGACCTCTTTTGATCTGGATGCCAACCCTTTTGTGATTTGGTGGGCCACATAGAAGGATTTTCTAACCATTTTGGCAATGTGGTTATCAAAGGAGAGATTACTATCTACTTGGGTCCCCAGATCCCTTATTACGTCTTCTGTATTTAGGGTACTACCACCTATGTAGTAGTTTGTAGATACTTTGTTTTTTTTCCTAAGGGGATGACTATGCACTTTTTGGCATTTAGCTTGAGGCCATGATTTTGACACCAGGTATCCGTCTCAGTGAGACCCTTTTGGAGGATGTCTGTGCCAGCTGGAGAGTCAATTATAGCCCCTAGTTTGCAGTCGTCTGTGAACTTGGTTAGCCATAGTCCTCCTGTGCTTGCCTGTACCTCTGAAAAGTATATGCTGAACAGGAGGGGTCCTAGGACTGAGCCCTGGGGAATGCCACTTGTAACCAGTTTAGAGTCGGACCTAGCATCTGCAACTCTCATCATGTGGGTTCTGTCCGTGAGCCAGTTGGTAACCCATCTTGTGATGTAGGGGTTTATGTTCAGGCTGGTGAGCTTGTCTATAATACCAGAATGAGGAATTATGTCAAAGGCCTTTGTGAGGTCTAGGTAGGCTGTGTGTGCCACCTTTCCCTCATCTATAGCCCTTTGTAACTGTCTCAAAGAAGTCATCCAAGTTTAGGAGGCATGATCTGCCCTTAACAAAGCCAAACTGGGTAGGTTCCAGTGTTTGGACGTTCCCAATGTCTCTGCTAATGAGTTCCATGATGATGTGCTGCATAGCCTTGCAGACCAAGCTAGTCAGGCTTATAGGGTGATAGTTCTCGGGGTCTGTTGTGGCTCCACCTTTGTGGAGTGGAATAACCGTTGCTGTGCACCACTCTATGGGTATGTAGCCTGTGGAGAGGCTGAGTTTGAACAGTGTGTTTAGGTGAGGGGTTAGTTTGTCTTTGAGCTCATGTAGGATGCAGCCTGGGACACCTTCTGGTCCCATTAATGCTGTGTTTTTGGCTTTGGAGAGGGCTGTTTTAACCTGAGTGTCTGTGATTTCAGGGGCTCTACATTCTTCTTGTATGGTTATGGACCCTTTTGGGGGTGAGGGGGGGGGTGAAGTTTGCACTGAACCTGTCTGCCAGGATGTTGGTGATGTTGCACTGTGAACATTTTGTTGTTAAAGGAAAACTTCATTACTTTCACTTTTTTATTTACTTTCTTCCACTTAAAACTTGTTATATCAAGCCAAGGGCCTTAATCCAGTCATCCCCGATGCAAAAGCAAAAAAACACTTATCAGTTTTACTTTTATCATGCTCTGTATACTTTTACAGCCCACTTCTCATCATGGTGACCTAAGATTACAGTTTATTATCTTAATTATGCTTTTATCCAGGTTCTCGCCTTTTTTCAAGTTGTAGTGCCTACAGTTCTTAAAAAGTTATCCATTTCCTTTTTGTTTCCCTCTTCTTAATGTTCTTCCAAACATTAATGACATGAAGTAGGGCATATGCTTTGGAGTCCCTTACAAGTTTGACAAAGTCAAAAAAAAGTTCAATATTTCCAAGTCTTCTTGTTCTGCCATATTTCACAGATGTGACTGATGCTTTGAAATCTCACATGTATTAATTAAGTTCTGAGTTAATATGGAGCAGTTGGTGTTCCTTAGCATGAGTTATACATAATTTTCTTATTAATGTTAAATCAATATTAGTGCCATATTTCACAGATGTGACTGATGCTTTGAAATCTCACATGTATTAATTAAGTTCTGAGTTAATATGGAGCAGTTGGTGTTCCTTAGCATGAGTTATACATAATTTTTTTATTAATGTTAAATCAATATTAGTCCAGTTTGTTTCTGGTAAATTTAAGTCCCTAGTCACTACTGTTCTTCCCTCCTGTATTACAAAAAGAAATGTATGGATTTCTCTAGATCATCAGTACTTGACTTTGGTGGTCTATACACTCGAATAATTGTTACATGTTCCTGGTTTATCTTTATTGTCACAGTTGAACAATCTATAGTACTGGTGTTATTATTGAACATGCAATAATCACAGGTCTCATAACAATTATTAATCCCTAAAAATAAAACCAGAAGTTTAGCAATATAGCATGACTAGTTATAAAAAAGGTGTTGCAGCAGTCAACACCAGGACTTCACGTTCGGTACACTTTATTGAAACAATAAAAACATACTAAGCCCTTTCATCCTAAAAATCAACAAGGACTACTTCAGAATCAGTTTCAATTAAAAGAAAAGTCATTAATTATCCTATTAAATAAATTGCATATAATTTAAAGGTATCATGACCTAAAAAACTGCTTCAACAACCAAGTAAATACATACAGATAAAATCTATAGCTGTATAATAACAATAAATAAATGAATGCACCATTAAATAAAATTAGATCTACAGTTTAAAATAGGTTGAAGAGAGATGTTTTCATTAATTCCATGGGACTGGACAGCACGCAGTCTCAGTTGACATTTTACTTCCTTTTCCTCGAGCAAGGACTTGAAGTCACCACCCCTGGGATTAGTCTTAACTTGCTCAAGAATTGCAAATTTAAATATACTACAATTAGGGCTATTGCTAATATGTTTAAATAAAGCATTGTTAGTATTGTGCTTTTCATCTGACAGGAGTGTAAATTTTTCTCCTTAGGGGTCTTTTGGTTTTGCCCACATAAAAAGTGTGGCATGCCAAACATTTATTCTAATATAGTACCCCCTTAGACTGGCAGTTCCCTTTAATAAAATGAACTGTTGAGCAAATTTTTTTCTAATATTAAGCTGTCAGCTTCCAGGCGGACCTGTTTGCCCCCCTCTCCAGAACAGGCAGATGCCTCTGTTTTGTATGAGAGATCCACATCCACATCCATGGAAAGTGGACACCTTCTTTTTTTCTTGGGTGGGGATGTATCTTTATGCTCCCCCCCCTTCATGCTGATTCAGAAGGTCCTCCTGATGATTCAGGGGGACAAACCAAAAATCCTGCTGGTGACTCCCTTCTGGCCAAGACAGCATTGGTTTCCCCTTCTTCAACTTTTAGCCAAGGGCAATCATCACAGGTTACCCCACCATCTAGACCTACTCACACAAGACAGGGGGTCCCTAATACACCCTCAGGTGAGCAATCTGAGACTCACTTTATGGGCGATAGGGTTCTCATCCTCTTCAGGCACCTATACTCAGAGGATGTACTCAATGTTCTGTAGGAGGCCAGGAAAGCCAGTACCAGGAGGAATTATGTGGCAAAATTGAAAAGATTCTCCAGGTGGTGTCATAAGAAAAAACAGGACCTTTAACTCACTCCTGTACCTATGGTCCTTTTTTACTTGTGTGAGCTTCTACATTCAGGACTAACATACTCTTCTGTTAAAGTCCACTTGTCTGCCATTTCTACTTGTCTTCCTTTGGTACCTCCTCTGGCATCCAGAGTAGTGGTTAAGCTCTTTTTTAAAAGGGGTCCTCCATATCACACCCCCTCGTAAGCCAATACCTCCTACATGGAACCTGAATTTTGTCCTGGAAAACTTATTTTACCTCCTTTTGAGCCAGCCCACTCTGCTTCACTGAAGCTATGTACCTGAAAAACAGTACTGCTGGTGGCCTTCACATCCAACAGGAGGGTATCAGAAATCCAAGCCCTGATGGCCATCCCACCTTAACTCATCTTCCATAAAGGCAGGGTCTCCTGGTCTCCCTTGGGACTAATCCTTCCTTCTTGCCTATAGTGGTTAATGAGCTATCATTGAATCAGACCATTAACCTGCCTGTCTTCTTCCCTCAACCTCAAAATTCCTCTGAAAGAACTCTACATTCCCCACGATGTCCACTGTAGAATATGAATGGTCAAAGCAAGTGTTCAAGGAGATTGAGCAGATGAAAACCTGTATGTATCGAGATGAACTTTGTACTACAAACTATTGAGTAAACTGTGAATAGTGGAAAAGTACTGAAAAATAAGAGCCTGTTTGATAGCAGGAAATGTGCCTTATATGGAGGTGTATCCGATTTTCTTTCTCTGCCTAGAGATGTAGTAATGTGAACTGCTTTAAGCTTACGGGTAAACCACCGATTGGTTAATTGCCTTTTGTACAATTTTAATTGGTCTAGTTTATATTTTTGTACTGTCAGCAGTATCACCAGCATATAAGCTTATGCATTCCTTTGTTCGGGGAGTCTCCCTGGTACTTTCCATGAGGCTCCCAAACATGTGTAATAAATACCACTGAAAGAGAGGAAGAAGTGTCTTGTCTTCATTTAAGGTAAAATACTAAACACAACAATTGGTGCCATTTACTCGGATCTGAATTGACAATGGCTACGGTAGTCGGGGATTTAACGAAGTACTGCTAGTAAAAGGGCCCATGACAGAATTTTCTGTTTTGGCAGTGTTTCTTTCATTTCCTGTACTTACCTGCTTTACACATTTGGTATTAATAATCTTATAGAAATGTAATAATTCCTCTCATTCAGTTGTTTTGAGGTAAGTGGCATGCATTTTTTTTTCTTTTCCCTCTGCTATTGATTGTGCAGTATGAGAGTGAGTTAAAACGAAACACTACTGACATAAGAGTGAAAGGAGATACGAGAGTGGGGAAAACGTTTTACAAAACATCATAGCTATCTCTGTAAAATACAGAATAGCTTATCATGTGAAAATGGGAGCAAGTGTGAGAACCATAAAAGAGCCAGAAAGAGGTACACCAGCTGGTTAAATGTAGAGAAAGAGAACGAGCTGTGGGCAGTCACTTTAGTGACTCAGATCCAGACACAAGCGATAGAAAAGAGGGAACAAAAACTCATAGTAAGACTCATAAAGAAGCAAAAGCCATAATGTATTTTAAAGCTAAACCCTACTATAAAGTACAGGAAAACAACATTTACACTGACGAAGGCATTTTGGTCAGTTCCCTGATATAATTGACAGTGGGAATGGGTATTTTGGACCAGATAAATTTAATCTAGATTCAGGGTCGGAGTCGTCAGACGATGACAACAGATTGTTACCTTTGAGGGAGGTACCTAACCCAGCTCATGCTAGAAGTGCACAGGAACCACCGACCATTGTAGTACCTAGAGTGTGGTCGGCGCTTGATTTTCAAGCCATTACTAAATCGTTACCGCCTATTTGTACTAATCCAGCTAAGTTCCTGCGTGTGCTGGCAGGACATATTTGTTTACAAAATCCTACGATAGAAGAAGTTAAGACAGTTCTTCAGTATGTCATACCGGCTGATCTGATGAAACGGATTTGGGACCATGCCAATGTCACCACTCTGATTCCAAAACATGATGCACACGGAGATAATGGGTTTGAAGCGGTCAGACAGAGTATAGTAGATGCTATTACAGTAATAGTTCCTCCCACACCCAACTGGTCCAAAATCAAGTCAGTTCTTCAAAAAGAAGACAAATCTGTGGATGAGGATTTAAATCGTCTCACTGAAGCCTTTGATGCTTATTCTGGGTACCCCAAACCCACCGATGGGCCGGCACAAAGTGGATTGTTGGCTGCTTTCGTAGATGGGTTACGCCCACAAGTACGGGATAAGCTAAAGGAAGTGTGTTTAAACTGGCCTAGTCTTGGATTGCACAAATTAGTTACACAAGTGCAATACCTCTCCGACCACTTAGCACAGGAAAAAAAGGGCTTACAAGAGAAATTGGTTAAAGCACAGATTCAAATGTGCACTGCCTTCGGGCAGCGTGGACGGGGAGGACGTGGAAGAGGGAGAGGTGGACACCAAGGGGCTGGAAACCAGAATAGACAAAACTGGTAAGAAAATTGGTCAGCTACACCCCAAAATCAAACGGAGTGTTTCAATTGTGGCCAAGTAGGCCATTGGAGAAATTAATGTCTATATCTGGCTGAGCAACCTGCCCCACCCACTGATACGTCACCTCAGTGGAATTCTAATTGGACTCCATCCAATCGGCAGTCATCACAATGAAGGTTCCCTGAACAGAGACAACACAGTTATGCCCTTTCATACCTGTGGATCAAGATGGACCACATGTTATGTTACTTGTCAAAAATAAACCATACCCCTTCTTGACTGATACTGGAATATACAAATCTATGTTAGCCGGTGAAGCAGCAATAAATGTCCCCCTCTCCAATAACGTAACTAGAGGGGTAGGTGTCTCTGGCATTCCTATTGAATATTCTGAAACCATCCCAGTCCCAGTAACTTTGGGACCTTTACAAGACAATCATGCATTTTTAGTAGGACCCTCCGCACCTTTAAATTTATTGGGAAGAGATTTGTACTGCTGAAGGAGTATATTTACAAGTACCTTCAGATAAACAAGATAGTACTTTGGCTACTTTAGATGAAAACGTCAGTCTGCAAACAATGTGTATGCAGTCCGACCTTGATAAAAATAAGCATCTAATCTCATTACCCTCTCATCTATGGACCAATCATGATAATGATGTTGGGTTTCTAATTTCAGCCACTCCTGTTAAAATAACCTTAAAACCCGGAGCAAAGTTACCTTGGGTACCACAGTACCCTTTGACGATAGAGGCCACATCTGGTATTGCCCCCATCATTTCTGCCTTGGTACAACAAGGAATTATAGTACCTACAACAAATCGATGTAATACCCCAATTCTTAGGTAAAGAAACCTGGTAAACAAGCTTACAGATTTGTGCAAGACTTGCGAGAAGTCAATAAAGCCATTTTGCCTGTTTTCCCAATTGTACCAAACCCAGCTATGATTTTAAGCTGTATCCCACCTACAGCACGTTGTTTTACTGTTATAGATATTTCATCAGCTTTCTTCTCTATCCCAGTACATGCAGATAGTCAGTATTTGTTTGCATTCACTTATAAAGGCCAACAGTATACTTGGACCTGACTACCCCTAGGGTATGTAGAATCTTCAACCCTGTTCTCCAGAGAGATGCACAGACAACTGCAGGATTTACAATTACCATCACGTTCAGTATTGGTTCAGTATGTAGATGATATTCTTATCACTTCACAAGATACCCAGCCTTGTATAGAGGACTCACTTCTAGTTTTAAGATTTTTAGCCGAACGAGGTTTTAAGGTAAATAAATCTAAATTGCAGTTTGCTCAAGAAAATGTACAATACCTGGGACACATCATTTCTATAGGTTCACGTCAAATACTTCCAAGTAGAATCATCTCCATTCAGACTGCTCTCCACCCTGTAACTCAGAGACAACTCGGGGGATTCCTCAGCCCAGAAGGTTATTGCAGACAGTGGGTGCCCAACTTTTCAGAAATTTCGGCCCTTCTGTTACAGCTTCTAAAAAAGGAGGTCACAGACCCTCTGCCTTGGTCCCCTGAACATGAAAACACCTTTCAGGCTATTAAAACAACATTGATAAACCCACATGCCCTGGGGCTCCCAGATTATTATAAACCCTTTGTTTTCTTCTGTTGTGAAAGAAATAAAACTGCCCTGGGCCTGCTGGCGCAAGCGCGCACAGGAGGCTATCGACCTATAGCATATTACAGTACTCAGTTAGACCCTGTTGCTTCTGGCTACCCACCCTGTTTATGAGCAGTGGCAGTCGCTGCTATATTGATAGATATGGCAGTACCATTGACATTAGGACATGACACTATATTAGCAATACCTCATGCGGTACAAGCATTACTTTTAAAAACAAAAACTCAATATCTTTCTAATGCTTGCCTCAGTAAATATGAGTTAAGTTTATTAAGTAATCCCGCTGTTCAAATTTCACGTTGCCCACCACTAAACCCTGCTTCATTAATTCCAACTAGTGATGAAGGCGAACCACATGACTGTGTGCTTGTAGTTAACACTGTTCTGTCTCCTAGATTAGATTTGCAAGATGTTCCTTTGCTTAATCCTGATTTAGTTCTTTTTGTAGATGGATCCTGTTTATGAAATAATTTTGGCGAACGTCAGGCTGCATGGTCAGTCTGCTCGCCATATGAGGTTGTACAAACTGGACAATTACCACCTGGCACTTCTGCACAAGCAGCGGAACTAGTGGCACTTTCGCATGCATGTAAAATGGCCAAAGACAGATCTGTTACTATTTATACTGATTCACGTTATGCCCATGGTGTTGTTCATGATTTTGGTACCCTATGGAAGGAAAGGGGTTTTTTGACATCCTCTGGGGCACCAATTAAAAATTACCTGTATACTGCTCACCTCTTACGGGATTTATTATTACCTTCCAAAATTGTTGTTGTCAAGTGTGCAGCTCACCAGTCTGATGGCTCCCTAGAAGCTAAGGGAAATAATTTAGCTGACTGGTCTGCCAAGCAGGCTGCTCTTTCAAATACTGTTCAGGGAAAATTTCTGTAGCCTATCTTACAAACAGTCACTTTTGACATTACTGTATTGAAAGCTTTACAAAGTGAAGCATCGGAATCAGAAAGAAAAACATGGCTGGCCCACAATTGTTTCCAACGCTCTGATTCAATTTGGCAGCACCCTGATGGCAGATTAATTTGCCCTACATCCATATTAAATTCTCTTATAAAAGCATATCATTTGCCAGCTCATGTAGGGGTACAAGCATTGATCAAACAAATCCAGAAGGATTGGTTTGCCCAAGGACTTTCTGCTTCTGTGCAACATTTTTTGAGCACATGCTCCATTTGTTTATAGCATAACATTTCAAAGGGCACTCTGGCTCCCGCTCAACCTGTGCCAAAACTAATGGGACCATTTTGTGCTTTACAATGGGACTTTATTGAACTTCCACCTTGTGCTCATTTTAAATATGTTTTGACTATTGTTGATATTTTTTTGGGGTGGTTAGAAGCCTACCCATGTGCTATAAATGATGCTATTTCAGTTGCAAAAAGATTATGTTATGAATTGATACCTCGTTTTGGTGTTCCTTGTCAAATATATTCTGACCGAGGAACACATTTTACTGCTAAGTTAGTTGAATCATTGTGTACAATGTTAGGCATTACTCTGAAATTTCATTGTCCATACAGACCACAGGCATCAGGTATTATTGAACGTATGAACCAGACCTTGAAAACCAGACTTGCTAAAGTCACTTCATAAACTGGCCTAACTTGGGTACAGACCTTACCACTAGCCTTGTTTTCTATGTGGTCACAACCGCATCCTACTAAGGGTCTTTCTCCACATGAAATTCTCATGGGTTGCCCTTTACGTATGCCAATGACACCACCACCACCTTTTTCTGAATATGATGCATTTGATAATGATATTCTTTTGTATTGCAAATCTCTTGTTTCTATCTTACAGTTTCACCACCGACAAGTAGCAGCTGCTCAACATCTTCCTGATCCTTTTCTAGCCTCTGCTTTACAACCAGGGGATTGGGGCTACATTAAATCCTTCTCTAGAAAAACAGCGCTACAGCCATGCTGGAAGGGGCCCTTCCTGGTTCTTCTAACAATGTCATCTGCTATGCAACTGCAGGGGATCTACAACTTGGATCCACATTTCACACGTCAAAAAAGTTGTGCCGTCTGAAGATCAACAGCCTTTACCTTTTTCAACTCCAGATTCTTCTCCCATTGCTACTCATACTCACAGTAGAACTGTTCTAGCACCTGACAATGCCTAATATTTACCCTTTTGGAAAACTCCAAGCTTCTGACACGACACAGACTCAACCACCATTTCCACAAAAATATTGGACAATCATTTTGGTGGTCATTCTTGTTGTACTATTATTTTTGCTGTGGCCATTTTTATTTCCTGCTCCATCGACGCATCACACCAAGCGAGCTATTTGGCACCCACCTTTCAACACCTATCAAGCCATCAAATATGTTTATGCTTCTACAGTCAACGTCTCTAACTGCTGGGTCTGCACTTCCATTCCCTCCATACATGGGGGATTGTCATTGGCTGTGGCTCCACTAAGTATCATTGATACATGGACTAGTCTACTTGACAACACTACTAACATTACAGCCAGTAAATCTATTGCATTACAACTTTCGCTCCATCGCAATGGCACTCTGTGTTTCCAATGGAATTACTCAAGTCAACATCACTGGACTCAAAAAATAGGACAAAGTATCTGCAACACGACAATCGAATACCAGTGCAATTATACAGAAGGAAAATGCCTAGCCTCGGGCTATCGAGTTTCATTTGATGCCATTCAGCCGATATTGAGAAATACCTCATTATTTAGTTCTCGCACTATCGTATTTCTTGCCATATTCCATGGCATAGCTACAGGCAGTGACCATTCTTCAAATGTTATCACCCTGGTGCAGGACTGTTATTTTATATGCGGAAGAAAGGCGTATAAATGGCTACCGGAAAACTGGTATGGTAGCTGTTTCTTAGGTTATTTAGTCCCAGCCATCCGACATACATCTGCCTTACCTCAAGGAAAAATTCGGAACATGCGAGAGGTTAAAAAGCCTGCCAATCCATTAGGCCAAATTTATGCATTATGGATTTATCATCATGACTTAGCTCATGCAGGCACCAAAGGACTATCTCAGATGGACTTGGGTGATGACATCATATCATGGGCTGGTATAATTCCAGCATTTGGAGCAGCAAAATCAATCTGGGAACTGAGAAAACTGTCTAAAGTGCTTGAAGTATTAAGCAATGCCACATTTTCTGCTTTAGAACTAGTGACTGATGAACTGACTGCTATGAGAGCTGTAGTCCTCTAAAACCGTATGGCTCTCGATTTCACCCTAGTGGCGAAAGGCAGAACTTTCACTTTAATCCAGGAGGAGTGCTGTACATTTATTCCTGACAATCGGCATGAAATTAAAAGTCATCTCGAACTCATTCAGAGAGTCTCCAAACTCTCTAAGGCCAAAAAGGCCGATAACTCAATGTGCGCATGGCTAACTAACCTGTTCTCAGGTTGGGGAGGTGGACTTTTAAAGTTAATTCTATTAATCGCAGTATTAGGTCTTATTGCTTTTCTTGTTGTGTTTTTAATCAAAGCATTGATTTTGAAATTAATGTCTTTTAAGGCTACTAAAAAGGTGCCAAAGTTTTATATGCCTGCAGTTATGAATATGGATGATGAAATAAAAATATGTGACAATGTTGAAGGAACTAGCCACATGGTTATGTTAGACTTAGGGCAAATGCATGATAGACTAAATTGTGATGCTTACACAGCATCAAATGGGGGATTGTAGAATATGAATGGTCAAATCATGTGTTCAAGGAGATTGAGTATGTGAAAACCTGTATGTATCGAGATGAACTTTGTACTACGAACTATTGAGTAAACTGTAAATAATGGAAAAGTACTGAAAAACAAGAGCCTGTTTGATAGCAGGAAATGTGCCTTATATGGAAGTGTATTCGATTTTCTTTCTCTGCCTAGAGATGTAGTAATGTGAACTGCTTTAAGCCTATGGGTAAACCATTGATTGGTTAATTGTCTTTTGTACTATTTTAATTGGTCTAGTTTATATTTTTGTACTGTCAGCAATATCACCAGCATATAAGCTTATACATTCCTTTGTTTGGGGAGTCTCCCTGGTACTTTCCAGTAGGCTCCCACACGTGTGTAATAAAGAGGAAGAAGTGTCTTGTCTTCATTTAAGGTAAAATATTAAACACAACACCACAGACAACTCAGGTATTATCTGGACAAGACCAAACCCATTAGATTGTCTGACCAGCTGTTTGTGTCCTTTCACCCAAGGGCCTTGGGGAAGACAGTCTCTAAACAGACTATCTTTTCATGGATATCTAAGGCTGTCTCTGCATGTTACTCCTTTCAAGGCAAAACCCTGTCTAAAAGCATGAGGGGTCATTTTACTTGGGCAGCTGCCTCCTCAGCTGCTTTCTTCAAGGGGGTAGACTACGATTCTCTCCTAGAAGCTGCTACATGGTCATCAGTCCGTACCTTTACCAGACATTATAAACTAGATTTGGCTTCAAGGGCCAGAAGTGGGTTTGCTAGGTCCATTCTACATAGCCTTATAGACCAGGGACCTCATCCCTACTCCCTGGCTCATACCTAAAGCTTTGATACTCTCCCTACTGTTATGAATACCGCAACATGAGAATAGAAGGACATAGAATAGTTGTGTAAGAGCTTACCATAACCTTAGATGTCCCTCTCTTCCATGTTGCAGTATTCAGTCCCACCCTCTAACCCCCTCTTTACATGTTTAGCCACCTGAGGGGACAGATTTCTCTCCATCTATCAAATCTCAGCATCAGGCATATGCCTCCATGAGGCACCCTTTGGCCTGGTCTTACATGTGGGTCTGAAAATCTTCCTCCTTCCTCTTCATTGCTTCCAGGGGTACTACTGTATGTGGCAGTCCATTCTGAAGGGGGTACGTGCAGATGTCACCTTTATAGCCAACATTGGTTTATGGCTCTGACGTCAAACATCTCATGTACCCCTGCTCCTAAGACTTTGGTATACTGCCCGGATGTCCGGTGCTGCAGGCAGTAACCTTCCTACTGTTATGAGTACTGTAACATGGAAGAGAAGGACAGCTAAGTTTATGGTAAGTTCTTAGACAACTATTCTTTATGGAGGTGACATATGTCAGTCTCTAGGAGACCAGTCTGCGATATGGAGGATGATGATGCACAACAATGTGGACACTGCCTATGAAGGTCGCCACCAACACATGCTTCTCTGGTAATAAAGAGGCTGCTCCAGTGTCATAATGTAAGTGAAGCTCTTATATATTAGAAAATCCTGGTATTCAGAACAGAAAATTGCTGTGGATTTTCAGGGTATCATTATTCATTTCTGAATTATATTATTTTGTTCCATTTCATCATTTTCATACACAATAGGGGTATTCATAGTCAGTTATGTATTTAGGCTTCTAGAGACGTGTAAACAAGTGCAGCTGAGCTGCTATTCATAGAGGCCATTTACACCAGTGCATGATGACCTTGAATGTGCTTAAGCAAATGTGCAAATAAGGAGATGGAAAGAGTTATATAAATCTTCATATGCTAATGAAGTATGCTTACACCATTTGCGATTCATAGTCAATTTTTCCTGCTTTTCTGTGCTAGTCGCAGATGTGCTATATAAAGAGAAGCATCACCAAATCTGTCAGGAGTTGCAAATAGTGAAAATGCTGTCACTCGAGGCAAGTTTTGCTACTTCTAAGTCTTAGTTTCTTGTTATGGCTGGGCCAAAACCTCTTGTGAAAATATAAGCAAAGGATTACACATTATAACTTTGATAATCAATAAATCCTTGATAGGCTCAGAGTGGACGGGGACATTATAAAAGTCATAGTGGGCATGCTTGATTCTCATAGTGGCACTGAAGGAATGCGTAAACCTTCTAGTCCTGTGAACATCAAAGTATGCATAGTCTTCACAATACTTGCTGTGGGTACCTTTCAAAAACAAACTAAAAAAAGGGAACTGAGCAGCAAAGAAAGCACTAAGAAACACTGCAACCTGCTCAGTGACACTTGCTGGGTACATCTACTTCCTGGTGTCACCTCAAGACTATATGTGCCTTTTATAGGCTGACATATTTCCCTGACATACTCGATGCAATAGCTTGCACCCATGTTGCAATTAGCACCCTTATTGGTCCACAGGGAGAGTAGTACTGCAATAGGAAGGGCTACACATTCCATCAATTGCCAGGTAGTATTTGATGCATGTGGGTGCATCACCAATGTCTCTGCTCAGAATCCTGGCAGTGCACAAGATTCCTATATCAGGCAAACTAGCTCAATCTGCCGCCTCTTCCTACATAGTAGGACACCCAGTGGTCATCTTGTTGGTAAGTAGAAAATATTTTTATATGGTATTTAAGTAGTCGTTTATGTTAAACGTTATTGCTGTATAATCTTGTTTATTTTCCTCTTTTGTCTCCCTTCTTTTCTTCTTTCTCTTTTTTATTTTTTTTCAGGTGATGCTAGATGTCCACTGGAGCCATGGCTAATGACTCCAGTAAGAAATCCATGTAGACTAAAGTGGAGACATACAACACAGCCCTGTACCAGACATGTATTGTCACTGAGAGGTTCATTGGCCTCCTGAAGAGCCATTTCAGCAGCCTGGATGAGTCTGGGGTGTCCTTCGGTATGACTCAGCTACTATATGCAGGATGTTTTCTGCCTGTTGCATTCTGCATAATACAATCATGCACCAGTCTGGTGGTAAAATAATTCATGCTGTCACTGCAACTCCCAGTTTTAGTTCCACTATGACTAACGATGACCAGCCAGCAACAGTAGTAAGGAAACCCATGTGGCAGACTTGTGTACAGCATGTGACTGTGCAGCTAAAGAGGTGTGCTTCTAGTCCAAGACTACGAACTATGACATTCAAGTCATTGTTTCCTTTCTTGTAAAAAACACAGAGGATAATTGATGTATGCAGTGATATTTGTGGACTATGCTGTGTGGTGTATGGTCTGCTGTCACTGTTCATCTGACATTCTTTTTCATCTTTAACATTTTTTTTATTAATACCTGTTTCGATAATACTCATGCTGTTGACATGCCTGCCTGCTCACTGATTCCTGTTCAGTGATGTTGAAAGGCATACAATCAAAAACAACTCAGTTTTATCTGCTGTAATGAATAACTTCTGCTTTATTAGTTAACTATGTTACAGTAGACAATACTAACAGCAATGAAATACTTCATGAGGTAATGCATTGCAAATGTATATCATGCTTTCATTTATATGTCATTTCTTCTTACTTTATTCTGTTGTGCTGCACATTAGATTTATTTCATAGTGTCATGCAAATTAAATTCTGACTTCAGAAACTGTCCTCATTTGTATAGTGGGGAGGGTGTAGTGACAGCAGTTAAGTTTACATGGCAGAATGCCTATTTTAATGTGTCATTTCCTTATATATTTTGCCAGAAAATGTTTGTTCTTTACTAGTTTGATATTTTAGATGACTGCCACCTGAAGGAATGGTGACTCATGTAGCATTGTTTTTTTGTCAAATTCTCATTCATGGTGTACCTAATAGCTTTACAGAGATGAAATTATTGTGTATGCATATATATATGTGTGTGTGTGTGTGTGTGTGTGTGTGTGTGTGTGTGTGTGTGTGTGTGTGTGTGTGTGTGTGTGAGTGTGTGTGTGTGTGTGTGTGTGTGTGTGTGTGTGTGTGTGTGTGTGTGTGTGTGTGTGTGTATATATATATATATATATATATATATATATATATATATATATATATATATATATATATATATATATATATATGGGTTCACTTCAGTTCACTGAACTTTCAATTCACTGACTTTCATTTCACTGACACCATTTCACTGAAATTCATTTCACTGAAACTTCATTTCACTGAAAGTTCATTTCACTGACAAGTATTATTGCAAAGTAAATGGAATATGCCCCCTTCCCCACTGTAGTGCGACCCTGGAGTTAGAATATATAGTTAGGGGGGTGTGGGGGGCAGAGCCCCCCACATCGGCAGGTGTGGGGGGTGCAGCCCCCCACTTACTTTTCTTTTACTAAGCAATATTATATCAAAATGTAAGAATATCATATGAAATGAAGTGGGGTCTGCGCCCCCCACACCCCCCAATGTGGGGGGCTCTGCCCCCCACACCCCCCAACTATATATTCTAACTCCAGGGTCGCACTACAGTGGGGAAGGGGGAATATTCCATTTACTTTGCTAATAATAGTTGTCAGTGAAATGAACTTTCAGTGAAATGAAGTTTCAGTGAAATGAATTTCAGTGAAATGGTGTCAGTGAAATGAGTCAGTGAATTGAAAGTTCAGTGAACTGAAGTGAACCCATATATATATATATATATATATATATGTGTGTGTGTGTGTGTGTGTGTGTGTGTGTGTATATATATATATATATATATATATATATATATATATATTTATAGATATAGATAAAATGTGTGTGTGTATATATATATATATATATATATATATATATATATATATATATATATATATATGTATATAACACAAAATAATATAATCTATGGCAGAACACAGCTATATATTCATTAATATTTATTAAAACCTTTCTTTAACAGACAGCAAATAAAATAGATAGCGCTTTCGGGTATAAACCCTTCATCAGATCTGATGAAGGGTTTATACCCGAAAGCGCTCATCTATTTTATTTGCTGTCTGTTAAAGAAAGGTTTTTAATAAATATTAATGAATATATAGCTGTGTTCTGCCATAGATTATTTTGTTTTATTCACTATTGGTATTGTTTGGCAGAACTTAAACCAACACCGAGCATTTATTTGGGACAATATATATGTATATAAAATGTGTGTGTGTGTGTGTGTGTGTGTGTGTGTGTGTGTGTGTGTATATATATATATATATATATATATATATATATATATATATATATATAAAAATGTGTGTGTGTGTGTGTGTGTGTGTGTGTGTGTGTGTGTGTGTGTGAGATATGTATATATATTTATATATTTATAGATATAGATAAAATGTGTGCGTGCGTGTGTGTGTATGTGTGTGTGTGTGTGTGTGTGTGTGTGTGTGTGTATATATATATATATATATATATATATATATATATATATATATATATATATATATTCCAAATAAACATAAGGCTGTGTCAGTGAATCTAATTCACAATTGTTCAAGATAAAATGAGCCATAAACATCTCCTATTTATAGGCCAGATGATGGTGCATCTGATTTGGAGGAGGGGGTACCATGAGAACTGTAAGATGAGTTAGTCCGATGTTGTAACCTACTTGATGAAGGTGATCCTGCTGCCACTGAGCTGCCACTGCTATGTGACTATGATCATGACCTCAAATATGAGGTTTTGCTAGGTGTAGATGACTGTTGACATGGCCTGTGTGAAATGTGCTGTGATTGTTCACTGCGACTACTGGCATTACTGTCTTGAGAAGAGCAGTAATATCATGTGATCTCCACTATGTGTCCAGACAGTAGCCCATCCCCTGCCCCTCATAAGACTGAGTCCAGCTTGACTCTGGTATGTCTTAACTAGTGTAGAAATGGAGGTGGCAACTGATGATGATTAGTGTGGCACTATACGGCACATCAGTGTGACTATGGCATTATCCCTGTTCTCTGCCATTTCAAATTAATGCTGGAAATCATCACACATACCTTAGAAGACTCTGACCATTTCTAGCTGACTCTGTGGTAGTACTCTTAGCTCAACAGCATTACAGCAATTTCTTGTTGGGCAGCCAAACCTTTACGTGTTTACTGGGGTAGTTGTAAGTAATTCCTGTGCCTAGCTCCCATTTGTAAAGGTTTCACTGTGACCTCTTAGTGACTGCCATCATCCTGGCAATGTTTTTCTGGGTGTGGAGGTACTGTTGTAGAGGTGCAGGAGTGTTCCTTTGGTACAACTGTGAATGCCCTGTCAAGTTGAGCTTGACTTTGAGTCGTGTTGTCACTTTCTGCAGAGTTACTAACATGTTTTGAGGTGAGAGATCCTGCCATTAAACTTGGGGACTGCCTGCCACTTCCCTCAGGCTGACTCATAAATATACCTATGTTGTCATCATCATCATCGTCATCATCATCATTGGTAACACTCATTCTGCTGCTGACATCATTCATTCATTCTGCTGCTGACATCATTCACATTTAATGGCATAGTTGAACTGTTTGTTCCTGATACTGACTGTGTAAATAGAAATTACTACAATACAAAAGTAATAATGCAACAGCATACAGTACAATACAGTATCCTTATGGGAGGTGAATGGGAAAGTTAACAAGCACACTGTCTACATTTCCATTGTTTACTGATGTACAAGGCTCACCTAATAATAATGAATTATGACATGCTTAACGACATCATTCCTTGTCAGCATTCAATCCTCTATATATAATTAGTAATTGCAAAACAACTTTAAAGAGCAGATGAATCTAACTGCTGCTGCAGACATTGGTTAGATGGAAAAATGTCCACACCATCTCTAATTTTTCCTGTTGCACTATCTTCTGCATCATAGTCATCTCCAGGGATGGTCAGAAGGTGGTCGTCATCTGGTGTTAACTTAATAAGATTTGGATGCCGCCCCCTCCACAGTCATCCTGGAATTGCATTCTGCCCGGTCTTGCTTCTACGATGTGTTACCACATCATTTGCCCTTTTCTTGCACTGTGCCAATGCTTAGTTTCTGCCTTCAACTTGCATTGATTTCACCAACTACTTGACTCCAGGCCTTGTTCCTCTAGGCTTGTCGGGGCCCCCCTTTACCAAAAGAAGTTTTCCATCTGTTCTAAGTGCTGCCATGAGGACATGATTTTCCTATAGCTGAAGTTATATTTTCTTTGCTTTGATCCCTTATTTTCCATCAGTACCACAGAAAACATTTAAATAAGGAAAAAAAAGGGTTTCAGTCAGACATTGTGCCAGTAATGTTATGTACGCCATCAGCAGTTAAAGTACAAACCACTGGTCAGCTCTTGCTGCCACCCACAGTAGCTGTTACGTAACACAAACAAATATGAATAACTAATAGAAATCTCAATATGTTCATGCAAAGTGCAATCTTATGTTAACTGCAGTTTATTCAATGTGCTATTATCATGTACTGATTTTTGCATCACTACTGAATTCTACAGTTCATGTCATGAAATGCAACTTCAAAATGACAAAGAACATTACTACTTAGGCAGTGGTAGCAACACATGCACAGTATACATCAAAATTAATTGTTGGTGAGCTTTAAAGCAATATTAAAATAATTGTTTAAGTTTGTCTTACAATAATAATTTCTAAACATTTTCCTTACTTTGCTATGTCTGTGTTTTTTTTTTTTTTTAAACATTTGCCACCTGTCTCTGCCATTCGCAAATTAATATGGCGATGCTGAACTTATTGGAAAAATTCAGGGCCCCTTGGCACATGCTAATTGCAAATTATGTTAATTTCTATGCATCTCTATAATTGTAGTAGTATGCAAACTTGTCCCAAGGTATATCGGCAAAAGTCATGGATGCACTCCGGATGTTTCTGAAATCTGCAGCACTCCACAGCTATCCCAAGCTTTGCATGGGAACATGTGAATGACCCTAGACTAGCCAAAATAACAATGCAGTTAAAAAAAAAAATGGGGTCATTTGAATGTCAGGTTTACAGCAATCTGAAGGTTAATCCCCACCCATCCAACACTGTCACACCCTAGCAACTCAAACAAATCATAAAGTCATAAAATTAAAAAATTACATTTATTTAACATTTGTTTACCAAAAAAGTCCAACTTAGAATGAGCCAATTTTTAGTGGAGGTCCAGGGAGAAATGCTCCAGACACATGTCTTTGTAACATGGGAGGAAACCGGAGCACCCAGAGGATACCCACATGAATGCAGGGAGGACATGCAGGCTCCACACAGAAGGCACCCCAGCTGAGAATCGAACTGGAGGACCCCTTGCTGTGTGGTGACAACACAAACTGCTGCACCACTGTGCCATCCCCATTCACATTAACATTTATTTCCCACACCCCCCTTAAAAAAGATAAAATTTCTACTTTAGTACATGACACATACAGTATTGATGTTAGGATACAAAACAAATAACTTTTACCAATTAGCATTATTAATGCAAGTTGTTAACTATATATAATTAAAATATTTATGACACATGGGAAGGAAAGGTAAGTACTTTCCTTTAAGAAAACTCAGTATGTGACAAAGCAGTTTTGGTTACACCAAACTTGCCAGTAGTGTCAATATTGTAATGAGCATGCTAGCTAGTGATGTCACACTCAGCAGGAAGTGGTTCTAACCCTGCTTAATGCATCCCTCACCACACTTTCCTCATTTTTGTTCTGGGTGTTCAAAAGATGTTAACTCCTGTGAAGGCACAAGACTATGCTGCAGCTGGTCTGACAAAGACACCTTTACCTGGTCCTGTGAAGGCACAAGACTATGCTGCAGCTGGTCTGACAAAGACACCTTTACCTGGTCCTGTGAAGGCACAAGACTATGCTGCAGCTGGTCTGACAAAGACACCTTTACCTGGTCCTGTGAAGGCACAAGACTATGCTGCAGCTGGTCTGACAAAGACACCTTTACCTGGTCCTGTGAAGGCACAAGACTATGCTGCAGCTGGTCTGACAAAGACACCTTTACCTGGTCCTGTGAAGGCACAAGACTATGCTGCAGCTGGTCTGACAAAGACACCTTTACCTGGTCCTGTGAAGGCACAAGACTATGCTGCAGCTGGTCTGACAAAGACACCTTTACCTGGTCCTGTGAAGGCACAAGACTATGCTGCAGCTGGTCTGACAAAGACACCTTTACCTGGTCCTGTGAAGGCACAAGACTATGCTGCAGCTGGTCTGACAAAGACACCTTTACCTGGTCCTGTGAAGGCACAAGACTATGCTGAAGCTGGTCTGACAAAGACACCTTTACCTGGTCCTGTGAAGGCACAAGACTATGCTGCAGCTGGTCTGACAAAGACACCTTTACCTGGTCCTGTGAAGGCACAAGACTATGCTGCAGCTGGTCTGACAAAGACACCTTTACCTGGAGAAGATCAAAGTGTGTATGAAAAGTAGCACCTGGAAAAAGACTGACATCTGGAACGAGTTGGGTGACCACCTGTCAACCCTGACGGGTATAACCCGCTCTGGTCAGCACTGCCATTACAGATATGAAGACTTGCAGAAGTATAGGGATGACCAGCTAGCCAAATGGGTAAACCAGGTTACCGTGAGAAGGCCAGAGTTTTATAGTAAGTAAAACATTTTGTTTTTTAACTGTCATATAAAAAAAGGGTTAACAAGTTTGCATAAATACAGGCATTTGTGAAGACAGATCTGTGTACCTGAAAATATTAGTTGACTGCTAGTATGAAATGCATAGGAAATAAGGAGGATGTTTGTAATCATACATGCATCTTTTGAACAAAGAGGAATTTTACTAATGTGTTAGCCTGTGGTAATAAGTAGAAATGTCAGGTAAGTGTATTAAAATAATAATCTGTCTATAGGCAGTCCCCGGGTTAAGAACAAGATCTGTTTTTCAGTCTGCCCTTAAGTCAAATTTGTATGCAAGTCAAAACACATACATATGGTTCTTATTAAATGTTACTTAGTCAAATGTTTTCCTCAGTCTAGTATACTTTTCTTTGCATTATAAAGCACTTTAGAAACCCTCCAAACAAAAAAAACCAAACATAATACTGTATACTGTAGCTATGCTTCCTTACTTCCTATCAACAAAGCTGATTTAAGATTTCACTTGTTATTAAATGCAGTGTTTATGAGGACTTTTTCACACACACACACACACACACACACACACACACACACACACACACACACACACACACACACACACACACAGTGTTGTCCTCATTCATACCTGCAGTCACTCACACATCGCTCCCATACTTCACTCTCTCTCTCTCACACACAGTCTCTTCCTCATTCATACCTGCAGTCACTCACACATCGCTCCCATACTTCACTCTCTCTCTCTCTCTCTCTCTCATACACACAGTCTCTTCCTCATTCATACCTGCATTCATCCATACACGATCGCTCTCCCTTTCTCCCGGTCTCTCTCACACATACTTTTCTCATTCATACCTGCATTCACTCATTCATCACTCTCACTGTCCCGATCACACACGCACACACACATACACACACACACACACACACACACACACACACACACACAGAGTCACTCCCTCATTCATATCTACATTCACTCACACATTGCTGTCACTCTTCACTCTCTCTCTCTCTCACACACAGTCACTTCCTCATTCATACCTGCATTCACTCACACATGATTGCTCTCACTCTCCTGATCTCTCTCTCCGTCTCTCTCACATACACACACACACACACACATTTGGGCAACTTTATTAAATTTTTTTTTTTTACATTATTTCCGACATTGCAACAGCCCATTCATATCTATGATTTGTCTGCAAGTCGGATGTCCATAACCAGGGGACTGCCTGTATATAACTGTAAATCATGTAATACTTTACAGGTCGCAGCAATGGTGACTGAATATATAAAGTTATGAAATAATAACTGCAGTTACACATTTATAACTTTTTTACCATTGCAGGGACAATTTTGTAATATATAACATTACATGAAGCCAGTTTTGTGTAGGTCACACAAATATAAATAAAACAGTTTGTTCAGAAGTATTTCTAGCTGTGCATACAACATGGCTGAAAACTCACACTCTACACCCTACTTAGACTGCAGGTTGGTGGGGAGTTGCTAATCATACCTCTCAGCTGTACAGATTTTCGCAAAATGTCCAGATTTTTGACTCATTTGTGGTCTTTTTTTTTCTTAAAATTGTGATTTCCTGGCAAATTTGTGGCAAATCTTTAAAGACTGAAGTTAGAAAACAATGACAGACATTCGAGTCTCAGACTTCATACCCTTTAGAAAGTTCATACTAATGCAAAACCTGTTATTCTATCAACTTTCTAAGCTTGTAAGAGCAATATTTAAAAACTGTCTCTATTTTTGGGCCTTTGTCCCACTTTTATTTATGGCTTTGTCCAGATTTCTTGCTCTAAGAGGTTCAGAGTAGCTGTCCTAAGTGAATGATCAGCACAAACGTTTCTGAGAACATGCTGTTTTGCTTCAGTATTACTTATTAAATCAGACTCATTTCTGCAGATAGGGAATGCATACTTCCATGAATTGATACGTATTTGTTCATCAGTTATACCACAACACAGTGTTGCATGCATTTTGAAAACAGCATTCAAGACTCAGAGAGGGAATATTACCGCATTGTAGTATTGCACTAATTCTTATAGGTATGCATACGCAAGTGAAAAGAAGAAAGCTAAAAAGGATTTAATGTTTAAACAGCAATACACATATAATTATATTTATATGTAGAAGAAATTCAAATACAGGTAAACAGGATTGGCCTTATCTCTTTTAATCACAGCTGAGGAAGAACTTAAGATATAGCAGCCAGTAGAAAAAGAGAAGATTGGAGCAACTTGTAGAATCTTATATTAAGTATAACAAGTGTCCAAGAGAACATTTTTTCTTAATGGTTTTTATTATGTATAAGAGATCATTATACTAGTGTAATGGTAACAATAAAAGTTATTTTTATATTACTCCTAATGAAAATATTGTTATAGCTTTGCAGAGGAAAGAAATACAGCTGAAGAAACAAATCGAGAAAAACATTGTAAGTTAATTTTTAACCTGATTAACTGCAATAATTACTGATTTCTTTCACTTTTGGTACTGTATGCTATGTAGTGTTAAGTATATAATTTGACAGAAGCACAATACAGAGCGGTGTTTGCCAATGTTGATAACGATATACTTGGTATCAAAAAGTAAAAAGTAAAAAACTTGATAGAAACAGGAATGACTATGAAAGTGGTAAAGCGTATCCTGTACCTAACAGTGTATATACGCAAAGGCCCCATGATGGAGGGGGGGGGGGGCATTATTTCAGAGACTGCTGACATTATGAATGACAATGATGACAATGAGCATAATGGTGGTGAGGCTGTCCCTTTAGAGGTACCCCTACAGAGGTCAGAGCTTCTATAGAATCGGAGACCCCAGAATTACAACGGAGGGAGGATGAACAACATGAACTATACAGACTCCTACCCTAACAGGGGGAGGCCTCACTGAGGTGGGGGGAAGGAGCAATGATGAGATGATGGTTATGGAAATGACAAATACATGCAAGGTTGTAACCAATGACTTTGGTGATTACAAGATTTATAGCTGGAGTGATGTCAATATTACTAGCGAATGGGCAAATTTATTTAAAAAAGGCCTCAATTTTGTACCCACCAGAAAACCAAGGACTGAGAATGTATTACTTGATTTGAAATTATATGTTAGAAAATTGAATTTCAAATTTTATTTTGAACATGAACAGCAAGGTGACTTTATGAGGGATTGTAGAACACCCAGTACATTTAACCCGCCCCTGCAACCTATGTTTTAAATATTTGAGAATCTATGTATTAATCAAATAAGACACATTTATCACACTGACAGAGGGGTTTTTACATCTAATTTAACCACTGAGGAAGTTAATTTACTTAATAATATTGTTAACAACAAGTCAGTTAGAGTCATGAAATCTGATAAGTGTGGGGGGCTTGTCATGGACCAACAGGTTTATGTGGAAAAAATGTTACTGTTCCTTTATAGTGATACCTATAAGGAGATATCCCTCAATGAATTAAATATTGCTTATAGGAACATTGATACTATATTGAATGACTTGCTGATGGATAACCAAATTACAGTTAGTGAATTTCATTTTCTCAGGCAAGCCAGTCCTCATATTCCAATGATTTTCAGTATACCGAAAATCCATAAATGTACAACAGACCCCCCTTTGAGGTCCATTGTGGATGCCAAAGCATCCAAGATTTTTACATTGGCTAAATTTATAGGCTTCCATTTGAAATCTTGTTTAAACAATTATACTCACATTTTGAAAGAATCTTGGGATTGTCTTAAAAAAATCCATAGTGAGTTATATTCAGATGACTTAATTTTTGTCACAATCGATATTCAGGACTTGTTCGCAGTTATCCCCTACGAAGAAGGGACCATGATGTTTTATGATTTCTTATGCACTAACACTAGTCATTGTCATTCTAGGATTCTTATGTTTAGAATCCTCATGGAACTCATTCTCAAAAACAATTTTATTCTGTTTGAGAATCAGTTATTTAGGCAGAGGACATGGGTCTCCCTGGGGGCAGCATGCACCCCCTTGTTAGTGAACATAGTCCTAGTGGGAAGTTACTGTAGTTTTCAACTCTAATTTTTTTTAATATGTCAAATTTTATGGTCGTTACCTAGATGACATTTTTATTTTTTGGGAAGGAACCCAGGATGTGACTCACTTTTTGGATATTGCCATACGCAAAGACAGGGTTAATCACACCTTTGCGTCAACCTTGTATAGGAAGCCAGCCTACTCAAGTGCCCTGTTACACCTCAACAGCTGTCAACCTACTCAGCAAAAAAGATCATTAGTTAAGGGTCAAGGTGTTAGATTGGCAAGGATGGTGAATGATTACATTGTGTTCTTGAATGAAGTGGAGATATTGAGGAACATGCTCATGAGAAGAGGGTATCCACAATCATTTATCGAGCCTATATTGAAAGAAGTCATTAGAAAAAGATTTGAAGGATATTTTGTTCCATTGTTAGGTGTTTTACATAATGAAATTAGACCAACAGATGAGGTCACTAGCCAGGACAATACAGAGATCAAGTTATACAACAGTGCTTTAGTGTTGTCCTACAATTCTTTTGTTTTTACAATATCAAAGAAGTAATTTTCAATAACTGGGCTTTTTTTAGTAGCAACAGTGATTATTTTAATAGGAAAGGTGAAAAACCATTAATTGTCTACAAAAGGACCTTAGTATTAAAAATTTGTTAGAAAGAAACATACCTAAAGAACAAAATGGACAAATGAAAAAAACGTGGACACTGTGCTCAGTGCCCACATATTATGGAAAATGATTTTGTGGACATTATGGGTTATGACAAAGTGTTTTTGAAACAGAAGCTTAATTGTTTGAGTAAATGTTTAGTTTACGTGGCCATTTGTCAACAATGTAGGCATTTTTGTATTGGAAAAAACATTAATAGCCTCAATAAACGTATTTTCAACATATGTATGACATAAGAAAAGGTAATTTAAACAATGCTTTGACTAAACATATCATGGAATTCCCTAACCACCAGTTTAGGCTCAGTGGTATTGAGCAAGTGATTAATCATAGTAGGAGGGGAGGCCGATTGAATTGTTTCTTGAGTTCAAGGAACTTGTATGGAAATTGAAGTGTGATGCCACAAGAATACCTGGGCTCAATGACATGGTGTTCATTTCAAGTCTTTTAAAACTTAAAGCAGATTTCCATGTGTGAATTTTGGGCTACTGTCATGTAATATATTTCTTAGCTTGGTATTTAGCATCTCCAAGGTTTACATATAGTTTGATTCATACATTAATTTTCAATACACTTCAGTTTATTAGAATTTTTAGGCAATATTTGCTGTGCGTAAATTGAAGTCTATTTTTTAGTGACATTCAGGCAGTTTTTGTGCTGTTGTTGCCATAAGTTTAACAAAGTGTTAATTTTAGGTTTAGCGGTTTAGAGCCTGTCATTGATGCATTTTAAATCATGTGATGTGTTTTTAAGTGAAGTGTTGGTTATTCTGAAGAAGTCTGATGGTTTACCATTGACGAAAGTGTTCAATAAAGTGAAGTTACTTCTATTGGGTTGCCTTTTTGCTCATTTCCTTCAACTTCCAATTTAAGAGAAGCACCCATCCCGTCAAAAAGTCAAAAGCTCTTGCCATTTCAGTTCATCACAAGTAAACATAAGCACTATTCATATCATTCTTCCAATGTGCAAAAGGACATCCCAAAACCTAACCTCTAATGAATACACAAGCACTTCCCACACACAGCGTTTACTTCAATAAAGATTGTACTGCAGTATCTCCATGTTATATTAAATTGCATGTAAACCGTGTTGTGTGGATTTGTTGTACCTTTTGTGTTTTGTCTGTCCCCATCCTTTTTTCCTTATTTTGGTTATCAATTCCTTTATCATTTTTGTTTTGTTTCTCTCATTTATTTTCTTTTTTCTTTTTACAGGTTCAAATTCCTCAGGAGGAGATCAGGCATTCAACTTCCAAGCTAGGGAATGCTCACCCTCTGCCTATCTTGGGACATCCTCACATGGTCAGAGTGGAGGCTCTGGTCTTGCAGGCACTCTGGCACATGGCAACCCAGCAAGCCTCACAGAAAGGGGCCGTCCGAGTTTGATTGAGGACATACTGGTGGAGGTGGTGTACAGTAGAATTCAGCCAGTCAATCCAGTCAAAGCCTCTGTTCAGCATGTAGAAGACACACTCTTCCCATTGGTGCTGACCACCGCATCAACACAGGCCCCTACCCTCTCAACATCAGGGTCCTGCACTGAAACACCACCTGGCAGTGGATGTGTTTGAGGCTCTGTGGACTGGGATTATTTTATTTATTATTTATTTATTTTACATTTGTTGACCGGGATAGATTGTCTCGGTGTGAGCCCATTTTCAGCGGAGGCCCAAGTAGAAAAGCTCCAATAAAACAAGCACAACATTGACAGCTACAGTGTCGATTTTACATAGAATTTAACAGAATTATTTAGAGACAACAAAGAAAGTACAATATACAATAGGCACATTAGTGAAAAGGAGAAAGTTATTACAATATATTAAAGTCATATATATCTATATATATATATATATATATATATATATATATATATATATTTTTTTTTTTTTTTAAGGGCAGGGGTCCATCTTAATTGATCATTTGAGTATACTTTAATACATGTACATATGCATACCCTTACAAAAGAAAATGAATTATCAAAGTATACTCTTATTGTAGGTAGCTGATAGGTGTTGTTAACAAGTGGGAGTGAGGTATACGTGGAGACTATAAAATGACAGCTGGCACTTCCTCAGCCCTTATTCCCATACCCTTTTGCCTTCACCCTCTTCTGTTTTTCCTACCAACATTAGTGTCTCATAAAAAAATTGAAAAAATAGAGGAGTCTATCCCACCGACAAAAAATTAGTGCCAATCCTCTCCCACCTCCTCTAGCAAAAACCTCTTGATGCTTTCCCTTTTGTGTTCCAGGCTTTGTCTAGTCTCCCTTTTTCAGTCTTTCCTATTGTGATAGGTTCATAGGTTCACAGATTAGTACGAAGCTAACTGCCCTTGTGAGCCATTTTAAGCCTAGCCAATTATCCCTTGTGAGGCTTGAACCCTGCACCTTGTGTTTGTAAGGCAAACACCTTAACCATTAGGCCACCCTCCCAATCCCGATACCCCTGTACTGGCCCAGTAATGCCTCAGTCTTCACCACTGGCAACAGCTAGGGGATGTACACATTGGTAGGATGACAAGTACACACACACAGTAAAGTGCAATTTCCCTTAAAAGCACGCAGAGATCACAGTCAGTCTGGGGTGGGTTTCTCCCTCTTTCTCCAGATCCCCAATAAGACTCCCCACTGGCACAGCTATAGGGTTAAGATTTCAGCTGAGGGGCCAAGCCAAGACCTCTAGTACCCTCTCTGTCCAGCCAGTGCTTCTTGTCCCTGCCCAAGTACCTGACACAAACACACACACACACACAAACACAAACACACACACACACACACACACACACACACACACGCTTTAAGATTTGATTTATATACAAGCACACACGCACACACACACACACACACACACACACACACACACACACACCTGGAGAAGGTGGGTGCAGGTTTACTAGCTATGCCCCCTTCTGCCCAGACTATAAGGTATTTTTCACTGCCACCAA